>NW_026596120.1:7200232-7230504 GCF_907164565.1 Psammomys obesus
ACACACACACACACACACACACACACACACACACACACACACACACAGTAGGAGGATCACTGTGAGTTTCAGACCAGCCTATCTGAAAAGGCGTAACAAAACCCAGTAAGAACAGAAGAATGGGAAACAACTTTTCCTAAACGTTACCCAATGAAGTCCTGAGAATAATGACTCAGCAGAGATCTTATTGAAGTGAAAGAAGAGCTGACAGAATCCAAGGTTAACACAGAAAATGGGCATCAGAAAAAGAAAGAAAAGCAGTCCACCACAGGGATATACTCAGTATCACTCACTCAAAATAAATTTTCAAATAACAAATCATTAAAAAGAAATTAATTCAGGACCCAAAGTGTGACCCAGATGGAAAAGGTCTGGTTTTGAGGCCCAGTGTTCCAAATATGAAACAAAGACTATATTATATTGATATATTAATTACATGCCATTAATAAAATTAAAACGGAAATGCTCTATCATACTAAAATTTAAAACTTGCACTATTTGAAAGAAATTGTTAAGTGGAAAGATGGCCAAGGCTAAGGGAATATTTGCAAATTATATGCCTGGCAAAGTACTCAGAAACATTGACAAAGCTTTAACAAGATATTTTAGAAATGACAGGTTTAGTCAACAAAGCACAGAAAGTTTTTAAAGTCATCTGGGATGTAATGGGATATGCAGCTGTTTATGGCTAAAATTAAAGACAACTGAAACAACCGTATCAGAAAACAGAATGACACTTTCCACAGGTAAACATACATGTAAACTGTAATCTCACTCCTAGGTACTGACCCAACAGAAACAAACAGACATGCTGAAATACCTGTTTTATAAATGTTTACAGTATCTTAACATTTAGTGTCTAAAAACTGAAAAACCACAAAAAATATCTGAACTAATGAAAGAGTACTAGCCTTCAATAAAAAGAAACAACCTAGGATGAATCTCAAACATGTTGCTTGAGAAACACCTCTCACACAGCGCTTTAATTATATCAGATTTTCACTTTTATGATATTCTAGAAAAGGCAAAGCTAGAGGAGCAGAAATGAGATCTGTGGTCACCAAGAAAAGTAATTTGGGAAGAAACTGACTGCAAGAGAACTCTTGGAATAAAACTTCAACTGTGTACTTAACAAGAAATGAGAATTAAATATATGTATATGAGAGGACAGCAGAGAACTGAGACTAATGAGACGGTTTGGAGAAGTACAAAAGGATCTTTTATTCTCCTGATGTAACTGCTGTCTCAGAGGCTTACTGCCTCCTTTTGCTACCTTAGGCCTAGTCCTGGAAGCTTCTAGCCTCCATCCCTCTGAGGCCTAGACATTTTCAGCCTCAGATGTACAGCTTAATAAACTCACTCTTGTCTTACTGAGCTCTGGCCTGGCTGGTTCAACTCAGCTGTTCTGGCTCAAACTCCTCTCCTGGCAGACTTTTTCAATCTGGCTTCTCTCTCCACCCCTGAATTGCTCTGCTTGGCCTCAAACTCGAACATTCTGCCCTAACCTCCTGACTCCTCATTCTTTGGCTTGTTCTGTCTTCATGAGTTCTATCTGCAACCTGTCTCTCTATTACTGTCCCGGTAAAACTGCCTCTTCTCTCTGCATTGCCCTTTAGGTAGCTTCCCTTTCTTTTCGTGAGAGTTGGGTGTATCTTATTCTGTCAAGTCTTTCTCTGATTCATCACTTTTTCTGTTACTCAATTAGACATCACTTTCAAACATGAGTGCTTCCATCTACAAATTAACTTTACCTTCATTGTTTGGGATTAAAGGCATGCACCACTACATCTGGACCTAAGCTTTTTCTTACCTGAAACTTGCTCTATACCAGGCTGGCCTTGAACTCAGATCTGCTTGCCTCTGTCTCCTGGATTAAAGATGTGTCTGTATTCCAGTAAGCACACAGACCTAAAAACGTCTTTGGATGTGATCTCTTGCCAGAACAGCCATGTTCTGAATTAAAATTCCTCTGCAGATGAGTGCAGGGGAGTAACTATGTTCAATGTACAATATATACTTGTTTGAAAATGTCATGGAACTTCACTATTCACAAAGAACATCTTGAACAGAATCTATTAAAACCTAACTATATAAACAAAAGGACTAATGCCGGGAGCCAAAGCTATCTACTGAAGCCTAAGTCAATTAGTGAGTCAAAGCTATCTAGTAGAGACAAAAAGGTGTTTACTAGGCCAAAGCCAAATAGTGAGCAAAGGTCATTTAGTGGAGACCTAAAGCTATTTAGTGAAAGTTATCTAGGACCCTAACTCATGGGTGATAGACTGTGAGGACATCCGTTTTGTTAGAGCATCCGTGAGAAAACATCCCTATGGTATCTTGCAGGTACCCTATTTAACACATGAAAGCACTCTTCCTGTCTCCTGCAGCAGCTAATTACCTTCCCCCTTTTCCTGCCTTCTCCCTATATAAGTTGGGTAAAAATTTCTAATAAATGAAGCCTTGATCAGACAGACTTGGCTTCCTTCCTTGCGCTTGTCCCCTCCCATTCCTTCCACTCTCCTCCCTTAGGAACCCACGTTGAAGCCCTGCAGGTCGGGCAGACTAGGGGTGGAGAAGAGTGCTAACCCAACCCAAAGGAAGGGTGTATACAAAGCCACATGGAAGCCTGTCTCACAACCCAATTACAGAAATAACTGGAAAAATAGTAGACATGTTCCCGTGGATGGACCAACACCCATGCACACAGAGACAGCACTAAGTAGACTTAATGGGCTATGAAAAAAAAAAAAAAGGAAGATATGAAATTGAGGGATTGTATTGAGTGAGCTTGGAGGGAGGATATAGAAATAGATTTCACTGTATCCATGTATAAAAATCTCAACACAGAATATCTTTTTTAAAAGAAAGCTGTGCTGTTTATTTTTTGGTCAATTTGATACAAATTAGTTATGTGGGAAAAGGGAATCTTTATGAGAAGATGCCTCCATCAGCCTGGCCACTGAGCATGCCCTTCCGGGCATTTTCTTGATAATGGTTGATGTGGTCTGGCCCACTGTGGCTGGTGCCAACTCTGAGCAAAAGTCTTGGATTGTTTAAGAACACAAAATGAGCAACCTATGGAGAGCAAGTCAGTCAACAGTGTTCCAACGCCTCTGCTTGAGTTCAAGCCTTCCTTCAGGTTCTTGCCGGGCTTGAAGTCGTTCCTTGGCTTTCCTCAGTGATCTACTCTCTGATCAAGACATGTTAAACCAAACAAACCCTCTCCTTCCCAAGTTGTTTTTGGTCATGGTATTTGCCAGACAATAAAAAGAAAACTAGGACAGAAGTCAAATGTGAAAATTAGTAATATATGAAGTATCTGAAGCTGAATACATTTACATTATGCAAAACATGTATTTACTTCCATAAGTAAAATACCCAACAAGAAAGAACCTTCCCAGAAGTAGCAGGTATTTGTGACAGAAATCTTACTTTCTAAAGGGAATACAGCTGGGATCTGACTTCATGATAGTGTCTGCCCAGCACAAATTAAGCCCTAGGCTTAATTTCCCAGCATGCAAGCACTCTGTAAAACTGCATTCCTTACATTCCTGGACAGGAGTCTAATTCCCTCATGAGCTCAAAAATCTGAGTCCAAGTTTAACAAAATGCACAAAAAGCAGATGCACTACCGAAATCTTTTCAACTGCAGAAAAGAAAGACTTCGATGGGCAGAAAGAACAGAAAATAACAGAAAAAGGAGAAATCACCATAATGTCAGACTTCTCAATAATCACAATCTTATCTCTAGAACCCTAAACAAAATAACTAGCACACAAAGGATACTAATGCATGAGAATGGTCTAAACTTAATTTTTCTCTTAGCCAGTTAACTAAAAAGTAGAAACTGAATGCAGGAATGAAATAATCCCCCCCCCCCCACACACACACACATACACACACACACCTTTGGCCACAAAATGGCAAGGAAGTGCCAAACTTAGAAATTAAGTCAATCCAGATGATATGAGAGTTCGGAGGAACAAAAATCTGCCAAAGGAAGTGAATAAAACTAATGTATCTGACCAGAGAAAATAACAGCCAGTTGTGGTGGCTTACATCTATCTATAACTCCAGCACTTGGGAAGCCAACACAGATCAAGAGTTTAAAGCTATCTTTGGCTACATAAGGCCCTGTCTTACAACCACACCAAACCAAACAACAAAAGAACCACATGCAAGTATGAATACTCACATAACTAAGAAAAAAGAATCATAAATGAGCACAATTATTAACTCTTAGGGAGGAAGTGACATTATTCAAGTAAGAAAGCAAGCATAAGACACAACTTAGCTTTGTAGATATTTACTCTTATAAAAGGTAAACACTGAACCAAACCTGCCCTCCCAAAAGGGTAAACTCTGGTAATAAGGTAAAAAAAAAAAAAAATAAAAAAAAGTAATAATTTTAATTTTATTAAAAACTGTGCTGTAACTGTGAAAAGATAGAAACGAGGAATGGAAAGTGGCACACTAAATTCTCATCCACCATAATATACAATAATTTTTAAAATATTTTAAAAATCAATGAGAATTATAAAGTCTAGACTTGGATGCAGACATCCACGACAAAGTAAGGGTGAGGCAGGGTGGGGGTGGGGCTGGTTCCATTATCTTTCACCAGCTTTGTTTTGTTATTTTCAAAAACATTACTTTTCGAGACAGGGTCACTCTATAAGCCTGGCTGGCCTGGCAACACTGTACTCATTCAACTGATACGAAAAGGCATTTCATTTTTATGGCAACATCAACTTAGTGTACACAATTACAGCACCATGCTACAATACATTTAGCTTTATGTCTCAATGAACATGAGCACAACTAAAATATATGCAATATATAGTATTTAGCTCATTTATGAATATAAGATGTGGATGGCACAATTATTCTAAGCTAAGCAAGTGATTACTGGGAAGGGCCTGGGAGCCATGGCACAGGGTCTAGCATTTGAGAGGCTGAAGCATAATCTGAAGTTCAAGTTAAACTTCAGCTACACAGTGAGTCTAGGCAAGCAAGTCTAGGCTAGCACTATCTCAAACAACAAATACTATGTAATATTATTTTAGCCTTTTTTCACTCCTCCAGTTTCATACCAATAAAGTTAAGTTTTTGTAAGACAATAAACTTTTTAGAAACACCAATCTGCATAATCAAATACCATGTTTTTAATTTTAAAAATTAGCAAGAAGCAGCAGGATCACAAGCTCAAGGCTGTCTAGGTTACATAAGGTGTTCCAGCACAACAGTGAGATCCTGTCTCAAGCTAAGGGGCCTGGTGCATGAGGCTCTTGGTTTGCTTTACAGAATCAAGACGAGGGAGTATCTGAAATCAAACAGCTATCTGAAAAGCCTATAACTGACCATGCATGAAGTTCTAGGTTAAAAATCACCAGGAGGATGAAAGGGATTTAAGGTTTTCTGACACTGAACTATCAGAAAAACACAAGTAAAAGAGAAAGAGAAAGAAAAAGCAGCTAGATAGGACAGTGCACAATGTTAGTCTCACTTAGCACTTGGGAAGCAGAGGCAAGTGGATCTCTGAGGCCAGCCTGGTCTACACAGCAAATTCCAGGCCACCCATGGGTATATAAACGCAAAGCAAAAACAAAGACACAAGGAAAATGACAAACTAGAAAGAAAAATTGACAATCTTCAAATCTTATACACAAGCTTCCCCGGCCCCCACTACAAGTGCACTAACCCTGGCCCTGAGATTCCTGCCCTCTACTAGAGCTACTTTCCTCTGACCCAGTGATGTGGCCATGACTTAGAGTAAGGACAGTATGCCAGACAATTAATCTGTTTATGTGATTATTTTACTATTAAAATTCACAATTCAAAATTATTTCTGTAAATCACTCATTTGTTCTGTTTTCTTCACTGGAAATTCCAAGGAAACAACAGCCAAGTTTGCGACCAAAGAGCATTAAAAATTCATTATAGCATCAAACATATCTAGATTATAAATCTTACTGAACTATAAAATGGCGTCATACCTTTGGTATATACAAAGTAACCTCAATTATTTCTTCTTAGTCAAACTACCAGGGTCAATGTGCATTTTAAGTTTATATGCAGTGGCTTCATGGTTATGAGCAAGGGTTGCTCTTCCATCGAACAAGTTCAACTTCTAGCACCCACATGGACAGTCAAAAGTATGTAACACCAGCTCCAGAGGATCCAATGCCCTCCAAGGGTACCCAACATGCATATAGTGCACAGACATGTGGGCAGGCAAAACACCAGACACACAAAATAATAGTGTATAGGCAGTTGTTGGGCAGAGCTGTATGCACATATAATTTAGCATATCTGAGGCTAAGGCAAGGAGAGCAAGACTTGTAGATCTGCATGGCAAAACACTGCCATCCAGAAAGAGAAAGAAGGAAAGAGAAAAGAAAAGAAGAAAGGACCAGGAAGAAAAAGGAACCAGGGGAATAAAAAACAAAGTAACAACAACAAAAAAAAACAACCAAGATTACTCAGAGCAATAGGACAATCATGTATTCTAGGCATGACTACTTAAATCTTGTTCAACTCAACACCTTTGTAAGACAATTAAAACTCTTCTACTTTTATGTTTGTCTGTGTGGTAAGCTTACCCAACTTTGAGGAGTTGGCTTCTATTTGCTTATGTACATATGAGAAAATTTCTGGCATGCCAGTGGTCAGCCATTTTAATACTTTTTACCAACCTCTTGAGTGGCACAGTTAAGTCAGGTACAGTGTAGACAAGAGACTGAATATAAAATACTCTGCAACAGATCTTATAAGAAAGCAATGTGCCCACTGAGGTCTTCAAGGTGCTCTCCCACACAAGTTGACCACGAAGCACAAAGAGTAAGTTGAGAGTGAGAGGATGGGAAAGGCAAAGAACTTTTTCACTGAACAGCAGTAACAAGCATATCAATTTAAGCTATACTGCTAAGATTCATGAACCTGCCAGGCACACAGATGCAGAAACCATTGTACAGTCTCAAACTGCTGAGCCACTAGAACTAGTTCTACTGTCTATAAAAAAACTTTTACCAAACAAACTGAGGTGGGAAGCGTAGGAACCTAAGAATCTTAAGGATTCTGTTTGAGTAAAGGGATGAACATGACACAGAACCGATTCTGAGACTGTCTGGCATGGGCTGCCTTCATTTTGAGGTCAGAACACTTGTTAGACAGGCAAGGGAGTTCCTAAGCGTGAAAGGCATTTCCTGAGTAGGCTCACAAAACTGGACTGTGTGCACATTTTAAAAGGTGCTTGGAAATTCATCTTTTTATCTTTACACAGATCTATCTCTGCAGAAAATGCAGTTTATCCTTGTAAAAGCACAATGAACGGGCTAACACATTTTTCTGTCTCTATATAATACACTATTCCATAAGAAACACTAAAAATCAGTTCACAAAAATGTTAACAAGGGGGTTTGTATATTAAAACATGTGGGCCATCTCTAAAATCCTGTAAACTTCATTAAGGAATTCTTGACTTCAACTTTTTCTTTTGTAGTTTATTTGTTAACCAGTATTTCAGACTGAGCATTATCACCAAGATTTTAGTATTTAAGGCAAGAAACACACTCTTTTAAAATGGCTAGGAACATTCATTTCCTATAGTGATATATTACCATGAAAAAGTAGATAAACTGTTGAAAATAAAGGGGTATTTAAGCTATGTGAGGTGTTTCCAGTAGAGAAAAAAACAAAACAAAACAAAAAACACAATAAACTATTATTCTTACAGTGAATGTTGGAGCAAAATAAAGACTAATAATACAAAAATCAGAAGATGCTGGCCAACTGACTAAACACAGAACTGTGGAAAGAAACTCTCAGTAGATCAAGGTAGAGTTGTACAGTATCTAAGAACTAAAAAAATCCACCATAGAAAGAAAATATGCAGAAGGAATATGATACATTTCAAAAAAGTAAATATCCCCCATAAAGTATGACCTAAATCTACTTGCTCCCCTTGTATTGCATTTCAAAGTTATCCATTTGTTTTCTATCTCTTTCCTGTTCCAATCATACTTTCAAAACTCTTGGTCTATAAACACCTAATCAAAATCACTAAAAGTCTCCAATCAGATCAGATCCAATGCTAGGAGCTCTTAGACATAATTTATGACAGTAACACTAGAAAGCTCAACATTTCTTCCTTGCAACAGTATACTTGCTTCACTGGATTACAGGCACATTTTCTGCTTTTCTATTTTGAGAGACATGGCCTCGTTATATATACCAGATTGACCTGGAAGACATCCGCCTGCCTCTGCCTCCAGAGTGCTGCCACACCCAGCTGGCTCTTCTACTTTGATGATCTTTTACTGAAGATTTGAACTCAAGTCTGCATGCTTAGGCAGTGGCGCTTCCCTGAATGAGTCATTTCCTAGACCCTTTCATGAACATTTTTAAGAGATACTGGCAACCCCACAAAAAAAAAAAAAGCCTGCTCTTAGATGAATAATTAGACTACCAACAATTGCCTTTACACAGCTTTGCCTTTTAGACTACCAGGACAAATGTCAACACATTTGTGAAAGGCAAACAATGTCACACTATTTTTTATGAACCACTCCAAGGGTTCTTGGGAATTCTAGAATCCTAGTCCCACCACAGCCCGCACACTAATTCACCAAAGGGAAAGTTTAAGAATACTCTGTCAGGATAAGCAACTTCTCTTAGTTTTCCAATCCATTAGAATGAAAGTCTCACGGGGGATATATTTCAATGTTTAAGACAGAGACAGACACACACACTCATAGGTTCAAATCCCACCACCTATGGTGACTACTGAAAAGAGGGGCTGAGTTTTGGGTAAGTGACTAGATATTGAGGGCAGAGCCTTACGTTTGGAATCAGTGTCATAAAATTATGAGTGCTGCCAGCTAGCCCCTTCTACCATCTGAGGACAGAGTGAGGGTACAGTCTGAGAAAGTCTACCCTTACCAAGCAGGCATGCAATTTGTCATCATCAAATAGACTTTCAAGGCTCTAGAACTGGAACAAATAAATGTTAACATTTTAGAAGCCACCTGACTTAAGGCATTTTGCTGTCGCAGCCCAACAGGTCTCTAGGTAAGTCACGGGATGGGACTGGGGTCATGGCTCAGCAGTTAAGAGCACTTAATGGTTTTGCAGGGGTCCTGGGATCAATTCCCCGCACAACTGTGTTACACCAATTCTAGGATAGCTGATGCCCTCTTTTGATTGGCCTGCATGAGTTCCTATAAACATGTAGTGCACATACATATACCCAGACGTACATGCATGCATGTGCATGTGCGCGCGCACGCGCACACACGCACACGCACACACACACGCACACACACGTTAAAAAAAAGTCTATTTTACTTCATGTATATGAGTGTTCGGTAGTGTGCGCCTGTTAGATCCCCCAGAACTGGGATTCTGGATGGTTGTGAGCCACCACATGGATGCTGAGAATCAAAGCAAACTTGGGTCTTCTCCAAGGGCAACAAATACTTTAAACCACGGAACCTTCTCTCCAGCCACACCTAAACAAATCATAAAAAAGAAAAAGAAAACACACACACACGAAAAATAAAGGAGATGGAGGAAATGGGAATAGTAAAAAATTATGGACACAGCATAGTAAAAATAATTCTCATTAAATAAGTATTCTACTTCTGGCCTGATTTTACAAGGAAGCAGGTAAAATAATTTCACAACAAAATTCATCACAAGTGTTTATTACTAAATAAATGATATTAATAAAAATTTTCATTGTACTACTTTATGTATATGAACAGACATATAGTATCTCAGTACTGTAAATACTAAACCTTATTTACATTCTTTTTTTGCAGGCTACCATGATATGTCTCTGTAACTCAATCCAACCAATGACCTTACAAATTCTGAATATTAACTCTGGCAAAAGCGTAATGAGATCAAAGGCTGCCTTAAAGAAAGCACGAGTTAAGCACATGAATATGTCATTCAGACCCAAGGTCCAGTGCTAGTCTGTTTCAAATGTCCCTATTTAACAATACACACTCAGGGAGGTAGAAGCAGGTGATTGCTGTGAGTTCAAGGCCAGCTTGGTCTACAAAGTCAGGAAAACCAAGGCTACATAGAGAAACCCTGGTTAGGGGTGGGTGCATGGGTGGCACAAAATAACAAACAAACAAAACCAATACAGTTTCCAGTAAAAATATTTCTGGGATCCTGATGTATCCACCTGAGGCACATTTTAGTTATCAGAAAAGGAACTCAAAGGTGTCCATGTTAAGAAAACCCTTGCCTAAGAATAAATGTCACTATGAAAGGTTAGTCTTGGTTTTTTTAAGATATATTGGGCATAATCCAAATCATACCTGTATGTGAGGAAGTCCAAGCATAAAGCCTACAAAGCCACGCCTCTCCTGTGTAGTAAAATGAATTTTACAACTCCTAGTGTATATAATCCTATTACGGTAAACAAACCTAGCACTTCTTCATAAGCAATTTTGATATATATTACATGTGTTCAATTAAGGACATTTCCAACATAACCTGCCTTACATTTCTCCATGTTCAGCACACACAACACTGCCAGAATAGTATACAAAACTAAATTTATGTACTGTAGAATTGTCAAGACTTTTACAATTACTTATTCCTCATTTTACATGTATGAAAATGTTTGCCCCTTAGAGAATTTTTTTGACATCTGTATTTCTTCCTCTATTTTGATCAACATGACTTTTGCTATCACTGACCACTCCGTTTCTACAAAGAGTGTATGGTAAATCACTTATGCAACCACTGTATTTGTATATGAAATCACGATGAAATGCAGGAAGGGAATTTACAAGCCCAAACATGCATCTTGTCCCATTTAACGTTACACTGTGCACATACTAGATCTTCTTTGGGAATGAATTAATATTTTTGGATCCCATAAAAAAAAAAAAAAAACCATCCTGGCTCTCAACAACAATATAAACTTCAACAGAACAGCCTAAATTCACAGGTATTGATAAACACAGAGTGACGATTCCGGTACAGCTGGAAAGTTAATACATTCAGACTAACATTCATGTCGTATGCAAGCATTCCCTATCTTTAACAAGACCTGCAGTATATAAAGCCTGAACAAAGGCTAACAAACGTTGGGAGCCCCAAATAACAAATGCAGGGCCTGCCTTAGAAGAGGCCATGTCAACTCTGTTTTACAGGTGAGGTGATTAAATCTTAAATTAAAATATCAGCCTGAACTACATCTACAATCTTCTAACTTTCAGGTGTTTCTAGAAGATCGAATTACAAGTAGAAATCCAATTACAGGACAAAACAACTTTACTTTCCCCTACCCACTCCCAACACACACAGACACGGACACACACACGGTAATAAAATGCCTTCAGCGGCTGGGCTAGGGCCCTGTGGTGAACTTGCCTAGCATGTCCAAAGTAAGGTACAGCAGAGATTTAATCAGTCCTTTACTGGCAGTAAACGTTTTAGAAACAAAGATCAAACTGATTTTCACAAAATTACTGGTTGTTTTAACGCCAGAATGAAGACCGTTCAAAATTGGTTAATAATAAGTGTTGAATTTAATCTGTGCCAAACAAGTATTGTCATTATCGGCAACAGACTCCCCACACACTAACTCAAATCAATCAAACATGAGGAGAATGAATATATATTCTTTTGATACTCTTAAAGTGGTTGATCCAAAATCAAACCATGGGGCTTGAGAATACAACATCATTCTGTTATAAAGGTTAAAAAGTTAATTCACCATAGCTATTTTTTTTTCTTTTAATGACAAATGTATACTCTTGCAGATAAATATCAACGTTGTCCCGTTTCTCCAAAATAACCGGGGAGGAACAACCGAATGGAAGAACAAACTTGGCTCAGCAAAATGGCTGTAGCATTCGTGCCGGGGCCGGAGGAGGGGTGGGGGTTATCAGCAAACCAGACTTCAGGCTCCATACTAAGCCTGTACACATATATAGTTAAATATTCACCTAAATACATGACTTCTACCAACCCCTCCCCCCTTCTCCAGAGCAGCGAGGGCTCAGAGGGCTGCCCTCCCCGCTCCAAAAAAGAGACGGGGGAGGAGAGAAGGAAGAGAGAGACAGACAGACAGACGGGGGGAGGGGCGGGGAGGAGGACTTCACAGCCAGTGCCGCTTTGCACCATCTCCCGCAACGTGGGCAAGCTCAGGAAAAGCAAAAAAGAAGAAGAAGAAGAAGAAAAAAAAAAAAAAATCCAGAGCTGGAAATGACCTCAACACCGCCTTCCCCGTCCGCCGGCACCAACCGCGCAGCGGCGGCCGGAAACAGGGTCGCCCGCGGGACGTGGGCAACGTGAGGCCCAGGAGCGCGGGGCGGGGAGGCCGGGCCTGCTCCCATCTCGTCGCCGGCCCGAGCGTCCTACGTGAAGCCGGGGTCCGTGGGCCTCGGCGGTCGGGCAGGCGCGCGCACACACACACCACACACAGACACACACACACGGCACTAGGCCCCGACTCGCGCCCGGGCCCGACGCGGCCCCCCCCCCCGCGGGCCCGCAGCCTCCACGCCGCACCGACCTACCCCCCGGCGAACAGATGCACCAGCGTGTCCCTCTGGCTCATCCTCTCTTCCGCATGTCCTCCGGGCGCAGAGGCGGGACGCGGACCCAGCAGCACCGCTACGGCGGGGGGAAGGCGCGGGGGGGGGGGGGGGGGGGGGGGGGGACACGCCGGGGAGCGGGCGGGACCGCGGCTGCGGAAGGCCACCGGCCGGCCCTCCCCGCTGCGCTCCTGCTCCGGCGAGCTCAGACTGCGCAGCCGGAGTCGTGAGGAGTCCGAGGTCTCTACATAAACAGAAGCTCCGATTGGGCCCGGCCGCGTGACGTCACGAGCGCGCACGCCTCCTTCACGTGATCGCCGACCCCGGGGGCGGGGGAGGGGGCGCTCCTCAATGAAGGGTCGCGGGGCGGGACGGGAGCGGCTTCCTGGGGTGGAGTAGGTCAGTCGGTTTGGCCCTGCACCCTGATCCGCTAATCCCGAAGGCTGCCCAGCCCTCGCCACTTAACCTGCGCGGGAGCGGCTGGGCCAAGCCGGGGTAAAACCCCAGCGGTCCCAGGCCCCGAACTGTTGTGCAAATCTGTGGATTTAGGACGGGGCCGTCCTGCTTCCCGGCGTTTGCCTCGGAAATAAATCTCCCCATGCTCTTTTGCACAGGGAAAGCCCTGCGCAAGGGTACTCGTGTGCACTCTCGCGGACCGGGCGGCATTAAACGTGATCGTTAAGCATTGCTGTTGAATTGGGATCTGCAGGGGAGTGGCAAGGTAAACCACGAAAAATTTTGCCAGGAAGGAGATGCAACATCTGTGAAACTAACCTAGGCTGGTCGGGAGCTGGCTTCATGGACCAGGCTGGCCTCTCACTCACAGAGACCTGCGTGCCCTAGGCTCCCAAATGGTGGGAATAAAGGCGGTTCACATTCTGTGGAACATTCCTGAGATGGAATGCTAACAGAGAAATCCTGACATGAATATGGTAGAGTCATGTAGGGGAAAAAAAAATCTAAAAAGTATCAAGTAAAGGGCAAGTAGGTTAAAACGTGAAGGTTTACTGCAGGAATAAACTAGCTACTTATTTTATTGATCAATACCTATTTCTCATATGTATATTGGACTAGGGAAAGTGTTTCCTTTCTCTAGAAATTGGTTATGATTTTTAATTTTTGTTAACTGGTAATTATTTCCGGGAGGAACAGGTGAACCGGCAAAATAACATGGATACCAGTATTCTAATCATACGGAAGGGACACATTTCATTATTTATTTATTTTTGCTCATACAACTTGCCCTTCCATTTGCTATCGGCGCTGCTTCCTTCACAAAGTCCCTGATAGTCTCGGCTCTCTCCGTGTTTGACCTGCACCTAAATCCCTACCAAACGCATGGACGGCCAAGTGTAGAGGACTGAGTGAGTGAGTGCGTGAAAATATGGAAAGTGCTCAGCAGCACTGGGCAAGTGATGTCGTGTTCCTTCTTATTTCCATTATTATCGATGGGGGAGGGGCGGCACTCTGCCCAAGGTTACCCAGTTCATCCTGGAAGAGCTGGGATTTGAATCCAGTAGAGCTTGACTTCAGAGCTTCAGATGTTAAAATCACAGCCGTCTATGAGAGCAAAAAAAGGAAAAAAAAAAAAAAAGTGGGGTGGCGAAACTAGAAGAGCAGACCGGAAGAGTGACTGCCCTGCCTATGGAAGTTTTGTTGAGACAAAATTCCCATAACATAGTTGTTAAAATGAGTGGTTTGGTGGGTTTTCGTATGTTTTCCCGGTTGTGCAACCCTCACGTATCCAATTCCAGAACGCTCCCTCACACCAATGCAACCAGAGAGTCACTCCCGTTCTCCTCTCCTTCTACTCCCTACAAACCACTGATCTACTTTCTAATGTGTGTGCTGCACATTACACACGAATAGAAATAACATTATGTGTGGCCTTTGGCCTGAGGAGTTTTTCACTGAATAGTGTCTTTCAGATCCACTCGAATTGCAGCGTGCTGCATGATGGGTGCTTCGTTACCTTTCCTGGCTGACATTCCTTCCCTGACTGAATCTGGTCCATATTCAGTGAATGACCCCGTGGGTCGTTTCCCCTCTCGAGGCTATTACCAAAGCTGCTGCTGTGAGCAAGTTCTATGGGCGTGTTATCAGTAACAGTTACTCCTAGACAAGTCGGCCTTGCAGTTTCCTTTCCTCTCTCTCTGAGAGGCCGCTGTGGACTCAGACTCTGACCCACCCAGCACGTTCTGGCTTAAATCGGGGCGCCGCCCACTGAGGCTCCGCTGGCTGAAGTCCGCAAGACTCGGCTTGAGCAAACCGCCAAGGCTGCTGGGTCCACAGCAATCATATCTGTCCTTATCTCTCTGGACTAGGACACCTCTGCACCAAATTCTTTCCACAGCTCCTTTTGCCCTATCTGCAAGCGTCTTTGCGCTTTCCGGAAGGTCAGTATTCCGGCCAGGAGAATGGAAGTAAATGCTTCCCACCCCCTCCCAAGTTCTACCAAGAGGGACCAAACTGATCTTCCCTGTCACAGTCATTAAGAGTACCTCAAAAGAAAGGCCTCAACTTCCTGACTAACAAATGCTTTCTAATTTTAATTGCTAAAGAGTTGAAAGCTCTTAGTAGCTATGAGGATAGATGCAGTAGAGCACAGCTAGACTGCTGGCACATTGTTTTGGCCTTTGATGGTCTCTTTTCTTTTTCTTTATTCGTATTTCCTGTAGTTTTAACAGTTCTTATAAGCTTCGGGCCTTGGGTTGACAACTTCGGTTTTAAGCGTTTGGTGGGGTTTTGTTGTACTGTAAGGTTGTATCACTGTGGTAAAACACCAGGACAAGAGCAACTTAAGGAAGAAGGCCTTTCTTTCAGCTCAGGGTTCCAGAGGAAGAAGAGTGCATCACGATGGGGAGGCATAACAGCCAGCTGTAGGCATGATGCCTGAGCAGGAAGCTGAGAGCTCCTATCCTCGGTGGCAACCTCGGAAGCAGGCAGCCAGCTGGAACTGGCACAAGTCTCTCATGTCAAAGCCTGCGCCCAATGAGGTACTTCCTCCAGTAAGTCTCACCACCGGAACCTCGCCAAACAGCACCACCAACTGAGGACCAAAGAATCCCAATGCCTGGAACTCTGGGGGACACTTCTTATTCAAAACACCACAAAGGTTAAGTAGATGATTTTTTGGGGGGGAGGGGGAGGTTTGAGACAGGGTTTCTCTGTACTGGGCTGTGTTGCAAATACTTGGCAGATATTTAAATTAATCTTCTCTACAAGCATTGTAAGGAAGTCCCATTTTACAGACAGGAGATTGGATGCCAAGAGTTTATGGGACTTGTCAAGCTTCCCAATTTACAAGTGAAAAGCTGGGCTTGAAACAGAAGAAGTCTGGTTCCAGAGACTGTTCTTGTTCTCTTTTCTTCTAGTCCACACTGATAGCTCCCTAGACCCCCACCCCTGAAAATATAACCCAAAGGCTTCCCCATGAGACTATAAGTTAACTGTCCTATAAAAACTTGAGCAATTTTGGAAAGAGTCACCAGACGCTAAGGTTCTAGAGAAGACAAAGTATGAGCTTATATCTGAGCTCCAGGTGGAAAATCCCAGAGCCATAGATAGCTTCCTTATGCAGTTCAATCTCCTCTTGAGTATCCCATCAGCCACTCTGTGACACTTATACTCAGTGATGTTCACTGACTTAGCTATTCACACAGGTGATAAGCAGAAGGGGGTAGATAAGACACTCCTTGCAAAGATAGATTTTTTTTTTCCTATAGCAACTGTTCCCTTGTGGGAAATACTGTGTCTCAGGACCCAAAAGCACATCCAAGATCCCTTGAAGAACCTCAACTTAAAAAACACACACACACACACACACAAGGAAAACATTTTTTCATACAATCTATTTTGATCATATTCTTTTCTCTTCCCCAACTCCCATATTCTCTCCAACTCCCCATCTACCCAACTTCATGTTGTCCCTTCCTAAAACAAAAAAGAAACAAAATGACAAAACAAACAAAACCCCAACAAGACAAAACATACCAAAGCAATAAGAAAAAAAGTCCACAAAAACCCAAAACCAAACAACCAAACAAAAAGCATGGAGTCTATTTGCATTGGCATGGGCCCTCCCCTGAAGTGTGGATGGTATACTCAGAGACACTCCTTTGGGGAAAACTGATTTTTTTGAGGCATGCTTAGTGTTTTGGTGTCCCATAACTTAAATGTGATAATAATTACTGATATCTCAATAGGTGTTACAAGATGAAGAATGAAAACAAAATATTAATATGTGTACATGTATGCAGAAACATGTTCTTAACAAAATAGGACAGAAACACTCATGTCAATTATAATCCACATTTCTGCAACTGGTCACACGGCCTTAGCTGGTATTTATAACTACCTACCTCTACTCTTCATTCTGTATTGCCCTCACCGTCCCTTAGCAGGCACTTTAGCAGGTCTTGCTTCTTTTTCAGGAGGGATGACCCACAGTTCATTCCTGAAGGGTCTTTATGTCATCCTGCTTGTATTGGTAGTTTTCCATTGAGTATAATCACAGCACAGGACAATACCAAGAGATACCCCAAAGCAGCGGTTCTCAACCTGACTGTCGTGACCACTTTGGGGTCAAACGGCCTTTTCACAGGGGTCGCTTAAGACCATCAGAAAACACAAATATTTACATTATATTTCATAACAGTAGCAAAATTGCAGTTATGAAGTAGCAATGAAAGTAATTTTATGGTTATGATACATCAGACACTGTATCAAGGGGTCATAGCATTAGGAAGGTTGGAAACCACTTTGGGCCTAAAAAATCTTCTGTACTCCAGACAGAATCTTTCTTACCTCTCTATTATGGAGAAGCAATCCATTTTTTTCTTGGTACTCTGCCTCAATTATCTCTCCTAACACTGCTATTTCTTTCTTAGCCTGTTGGCTTAAGGACACCAGAAGCCCTAAGTGGCCAGAGGGAGGTCTGAGCTTCCAGTTTAATGGACTGTTTGTTTTGTCTTCAGGCAAAATAACTTCACTCCCTGGAACCAAAACTTTTAGGTCAATAGAATTTAAGGTCATGGGAACAGGAAGCAGAAAAGTCCCTAATGGGTCACTAGGGATGATAATGAATGAATGAAACCATTTCCAGCCCTTGACTTCTAGGTCCCTGAATCCTGTCTATGGAGAAACTGTACCATTTACTGGGTGCTGATTCAAAGTATATACTGCCTTCTTGAGAATCCTCAGCCCTCCAAGCTACTGACACCTAATTGGCACTGTAACTGTGTCTTCAAAAGGCCATTCCAGGGGCTAGAGAGATGGCCATTGGTTAAGAGAACTGGCCACTCTTCCAGATGACCTGGGTTCAATTCTCAGCACCTACATGATGGTTCACTATAACTCCAGTTCCAGGGAATCTGACACCCTAGACCACACATACACACATGACTGTTTCTAGGTATGATGAAGGAAAAAAAAAATATTGTACATAAAAAGGAGAGCATAGCCAGAGGCAGAGACATCTGGGAGAGTCCAGAGTGAAGATGACCCTGAGCTGGGCTTTGTGAGGAGATGGAAAGAAGCTGCCAACCAAGAGGGATGGCCTGGGCTAAGAGACTGGCATAGCCAAAATGGCAGAATTATAGAGGGGCCAGAGGAGTTGAAGGATGGGGAAGTGAAGCCCAGCCCAACATCTGGGCTGGAGAGTTCAGGGTAGGGGGCAGGGTATGCCAGCCAGAAGGGACTGAGGGATGCAAGGAGAACCTGGCAGCCACTGTCTGCTTTGTTATATTAATGGCCATCTCAATTAGCCATTTGTCCCAGGTTTGAAACCTAGCAATACATAACATTTTTTTTTTTGTGTGTGTGTGTGTTAAAAATTTTCTATCAAAAAACAAAAGAATATAATTTTATAGTTCCATCAAGTCAGCTAGTTCAAGATGGTGGGGAATAGGCTAAGAACAGTGGATTCCATGAACATGGGTCCACTGTTGCTTATCTGGATGTGAAGTGAGTTGCATGGTCTGAAACAATGCTGTGTGGAATGCTGTGATGGTGGATAAGGCACTCCGTTAGTCCAGGGAGAGCAGTTTTGGCAGAAGCATTACTTTCAGGGAAGGCAAATCCATAATTAGAGTAAATATCTATTCCAGCAAGTATAAACCATTGCCATTTCCATAAAAGAAGTATTCCAATATTGTCAGCCTGCCATCAGATCACTGGCTGGTCACCACAGAGAATGCTGCCATATCAGGACCAGGGTCATATCAGGGTCAGTCGTTGCTGTTGACAGACCCGGCACTCAGCTGCATCTATAGCCTTGGTGAGTGGAAGCCCATGTTGTTGAGCCGACGGATGACTCTTCCATTGTGGTCTTTTTTTCATGGGCCCATTGGGCAATGGCAGTGATGGCTAAGGAAAAAAAGGTTGACTGTTTTTTGACTGTCCATTGTAGTTACAATTTTGGAGTTATGGTTTCTTTGAAAAAACACAGAAATATTATGGGAATGTGCTTTCCTTTTAATCCCAGGTGTGGGGATGTGGGGCTGTTTCAGACTGTCCACAGAAGCTGACTGTGATTTGCCTCATGCTCTAGTAGGGGTGCTTTTGCCGGCTGCAGATAGTTTATGTGGCTGTGTGATGTCTGTAATTTTGGGGACATTTTGTAAATGGCATGTAAATGCCAGGGCCCTGAGATAGTTGGTTGTTGTTGGTTGTGGTTTGTTAAGTAATCATGCACGAAGAAGAAACAACAACAAGAAATTTAATATACCCACTGCAGAGATTAAACGTGCCCCAAGGAACTCTGACACCCCTAATCAGTAGGAAGTAGTCTAATGATAATGTCACCCCCTTTCCTTTCTATTCTTTTTCCTCTCCTGTCAAGTGTTAGGGGATTGAAAGGGTGGAAAAAGGGGTGGAGATGGGTGGAAGAGAAAAGAACCCACAAAGTAGTAGCCAAAGACAGCTACAGATTTGTTGGTCAGATAATCAGCTCATCACGGGCAGCTCAGGTCATGTGGTGACTTGGCCCATTATCAAACACTCAGTTTCCACGATAGCTCAATAGCAGATCAAGAGCTGTCCCTCAAAAGGAGAATACTTTGTTGGCAGATGATGGTAGAGCCTTGTCCCAAAATCCCGAAGGTCTCCTTTGTGATTCATCTATGACCCTTTGAAAGGCTTCCTATCTGCCATTGATACCTCAGGCACCATTGGGTTTCATGGATGATATGGTCCCAGTGGTAGATCAGCCTCAACAGGAGCCTGCACCCATTGAAGAACTTTTCATCTCCTGTTCCAGGACCCACTCAGAGTAATACACCTAAGCAAGGAATGTCTTATTTCTAGAATCCAAATAGGCCCAGTAATGCTGTGCTTCATTCTTGGTGGTGGGAGGCTGTTGGATTTTGGTTGAATTTATTTTCTGTCCTCTGATGTGCATATGTGTTACTGCATCCAAAGTGGTTGCTACTTCATACTCACTTGGCCCAATCAGAAACATGTCATCAGTATGGTACACCAGTGTGATATTTTGTGGAACAGGGATGATCAGGATCCCTTCCACTTAAGCTGTGACACACAGCTGGAGTTAATATGCCCTTGAGGTAAAACACTAAAGGTTTCCTGCTGGCCTTATCAGCTAAAAGCAGATTACTTCTAGTGGTCCTATGGACAGCTACAGAGAAAAGGGCTTTTGTTAGATCAATAGCTGCATGCCGCGTACCAGGAGCTGTGTTAATCTGCTCAAGTAAAGACATCACTGCTGGTACAGCTGCAATTGGAGTCACCACTTGATTGTCCTTTTGAGAGTCAATTGTCATTCTCCATTATCTCTCTGTTGTCTTCACTGGCCAGGTGGGAGAGTTAAAGGGAGATGTGGTGGAAACCAACATCTCTGCATCATTTTTTTCCCCTTTGGTTTTTTGAGACCCGTTTCTCTGTGTAGCTCTGGCTGTCCTAGATTTGAACTCACAGAGATCCTTCTGCTTCTGCCTCCTGAGTACTGGCATTAAAGGCATGTGCCAACACACTTGGACATCCCTGCATCTAATAAGTCTTGATAATGGCTCAAATTTCTGCAGTTTCTCCAGGGATGTGATATTTGTCTTTAATTTGGTATTCTACCTAGCAGAGGTAACTTCAATGGTTTCCACTTGGTGTTTCCAACCTTAATAATAGCCTGTAAGAAGGTACTTTTCTTCCTGACCCAGGTTCCTGGAAAAATGGCTCTGAGACTTAAAATATATTTATAAGTACCTAGGCTATATATCTAGGCTTGTTCCCTGACCAGCTCATAACTTAATATCCTTTTTATTCTAATCTTTGTTCTGCTACATGGCTGGTTACCTCTGCTCAGGCTCCATGAGCTTGTTCTCCTACATGTCCTGGGGCCAATCCTCCCTTGCCTGGCTCTATCCCAGAATCCTTTGTCTCTCCAAGATGTCTCACCTTCTATTCTACTCTTTCCTATAGGCTATAGTTTTTTTTTTTTAATTGACATGTGATACATTCATACAATACATAAGATAGTCTCTCTACACTAGCCCTCATTCTATAGGTTAGGGAACCAATGTGGAAACTCTGCCAAACTCTAGTGTGTATATATATTCTAACTATACATTCTGGAACTGGAGAAATAACCACAGGATGAGTTAGGGAGCCACACTAGACTCACTGTGAATCAGATTTCAACCCCAAATCCATTAATCACCTGACCTCCCTAAACCCCTACTTGAAGTGAAGGGTCACAATGATTCTTGAGTCTCTAATAGATCCCAGAAAGTCTGACTGTTTCCTTCCTCTCAGTGCACAGTTACCCTTGTAAAAAGACCTTAGTTCCCTCGGGGTAAAGACTGGGAAAAGGCTAACAGTAAAACTTGTAGGTATTTTTCAAGGTCCTCAGGCAAAGGGAGAAAGGGTAATACTGCAGGGGGTAGGGGTGCATCCTTTGCCAAGGGAGGGGGTGACTACCTCCTCAGGTGAGATAAACCCTTGAATGTCTAAGGCAGTGGTTCTCAACCCCCAAAGAGGTCATGTGTCAGATATCCTGCATACCAGATATTTACACTAAGATTCACAACAGTATCAGAGTTATAGTTATGAAGTAGCAATGAAATAATTTTATGACCGGGGGGTCACCACAACATGAGGAACTGTATTAAAGGATTACAGTATTAGGAAGGTTGAGACCTATTGATCAAAGTTCTGTGCCCCAACCTCCCACACATCTCCATCCCAGCGTATAAGATTCCTTTCCTTACCGTCAGTGCCCTTACTTTACCCACCAGCACACAAGGCTGGGACTGGAGCTTCCATTGTGCTTCAGCCAAGTTTATAACGAGAGCTTCCGTTTGGTTTTCCTCAATCTGAGCTCTACGGCTGCTGATTCTCTTCCAGGGCACACTAAAAACCTCTAGACTGTTCATGCACATTTGGAACCAGTCAATTGTATCACAAGGTAAATTCTTCTTCTTTGTCACTATATCCTGAAATGCTAGAAGTTGGTTAATTTTGTCATGAATCTCATTCTTTCGCCAATTTATCCAGAGATGTGAAAAGCAACCAGATAGCAACACTTTCCCTTTTTCCACAAATTGTCTAAATTTATGTGTAGTCAGTTGTGGTGTTGCGTGCCTTTAATCCCAGAACTAGGGAGGCATAGGCAGGCAGATCTCTGACTTCGAGGCCAGACAGGCTACACAGAGAAATATATTTTTTTTAAGTTTTATATAGAGTCACTAAATACCTTCCTCCTCACAATGGGTGAATCAGGATAATCAAATGCATTCATCTCAAAAAGTTCTTTAAATGATTAATACTATGGGTTGGTTATTTATGGTCTCCATGCTTCTAGGTCAGGCTTCAGTAACTGGAGACGTCGGCAATGTAGAAAGCCTCTTCCCAGTACTTACAACAATTCATGCAAACTGTAATTGGTCAGTTATTATTAAATCTGTATTAGTCAGAGTTGTGTGGAAGACAGAATTGATAGAACGAATCTATACATTTTAAAAGTAGATTTGTTAGAGTACAGGCTGTGGTCCTGCTAGTCCAGAAATGACTGTCCACCAATGGAAAAGCCAAAACTCGGGCAGTAGTTGCTCATACCGTGAGGTGTCTCAGATGGTCTTCAGTCTGTGCTGGAATTTCAAAGAAGTGGGTTCTAGTACCGGTGAGGGAATTCCTGAGCAGCAGGATAGATGAACTTGCCAGCACCAGACGGAAAGCAGGAAAAAAAAAATCAAAAGCTTCTCTCTTTTAGGACATTTACATGGGCTGCCACCAGAAGGGATGGCTCATAGTTAGGGTGGGCCTGGCTTGAGCATTTGAAACCTCAAAGCTCACTCCCAGTGGCACACCTCCTCCAACAATGCCGTGTCTCCTCAGATGACCCAGATTTGGGGTAGGCCTTCTGACCTCAAAGGACTGAGATGTAGGATGAGCCTTCTGACCTGAAAGGACCCAGAGGTGGGGTGGGTCTTCCCACTTCAAACAGTCTGACCAAGAAACCCCACCAAGACCCCAAGTGTGCCCAGCTGTTTTGGTTTTAGTTGATTCCAGATGTAACCAAATTGACAATGAAAATTACCCATTCCATATCCTTACCCACTGAGCCATTTCACTGCCCCTAAATCTTTACTTAACAAAGCAAAACAAAGTGAAACAAACAAACAAACAAAAATCGATGTAGTCAAATAAACAGTCCAGATCAAATAGAATGAGGGAAAACACTTGAATGGCCTTTATAAAAAAATTAAAAATACATAGTCACAGGTCATGAAAATACATTTAATGTCATAAATCACCAAGGCAGGAGAGAGCAAAAATAAATATAAGATACTACATCTTCTAATAGGATGACTAAACACACACAAAGCCCCGAATAACAAGGGTATGGACAATTTTGAACTCTTGCTTACTGCTGGAAGGAATGCAAAATGTTGGAACTGCTATGATTGACTTCATGGTGCTTTCTCAAGTCAAGCAGAATTTCCATAGCCTCTAGCTGTGGAGGAATATTGATTCAGAACCTTGCTGTTCTGGCAAGAGATCATGTCCAAAGAACTTCTAGGTCTGTGTGATATGGCTGGAATACAAACATACCTTTAATCCAGGAGACAGAGGCAAGCAGATCTGAGTTCAAGGCCAGCCTGGTATAGAGCAAGTTTCAGTAAAAGAAAAGCTTAGGTCCAGATGTAGTGGTGCATGCCTTTAATCCCAAACGATGAAGGTAAAGTTAGTTTGTAGAAGGAAGCACTCATGTTTGAAAGTGATGTCTAATTGAGTAGCAGAAAAAGTGATGAATCAGAGAAAGACTTGACAGACTAGGATACACCCCATGCTCACAAGAAGAGAGAGGAAATGGAAGCTACTTAAGGGGCAATGCAGAGAGAGACAGAGAGACAGACAGGTTGCAGAGAAAGAACAAGCTATGTGAAGACTTAGGTGAGGACCAAATGAGCCAGAGAATGAAATGGAGCCAGGAGATTAGGGCAGATTGCTGGAGATAGTTTGAGGCCAGGCAGAGCAATTCAGGGATCGAGAGAGAAGTCAGTTGGGAGAGGAGTTTGAGTCAGAACAGCTGGGTTGAACCAGCCAGCCCAGAGCTCAGTAAGAACAAGAGAGAGTGCACTAATTAAGCAGTAAGTACGTCTCAGAGGCAGAAAACATTCTAGGCCTAGGTTAGATTGTACAGAGGCTAGAAGCTTCCGGAACTAGGCCTAGGTTAGTAGACAGAAGTAGTAAGCCTCAGAGACAACAACTGAAACACGTGAATGGCAGTTCCTTTTACATTAGCAATTCCATTTCTGGGAATACACCCCAAGACTTAGAAAACAGGCACTCAAAGAGATGATTGGATGCTCACAACAGCATCATCCAGTACAGCTGAAGTGGTTTCCCCACAAGTACACTAATAATAGAAAACTACATATGATGGAATGCATGCAGAGAAATGTTACTCATCTTTAAAGGAAAAGAAATTGTGACACATGCTGCAGCATGGGGAAAGTTTAAGTGAAATTAACCTGACATAAAACAGCAGATTTTTACGTTTTCACTGATATGAAGTATAGTCAAGCCACTGAAAAAGAAAGTAGGAAAATGGTCACCAAGGGTAGGGGAAGAGGGGAGACAAGAAAGGAGAGCTGTTGCTTGATGGGTGCAGAACTTCAGTTTAAGAGGATAGAAAAGTGCAGGCATTGATGATGATGACAGCCATACAATAATGTGAATGTACACTATTCTCTCTCTTTCTCTCTGTCTCTCCTTCTGTTCTCTCTCTTTGCTTCTCCCTCTCTGGCTCTCTGCCCCCTGTCTGTCTCTGTCTCTGTCTGTCTGTCTGTCTGTCTGCCTCTCTGCCTCTCAGTATTATGTTGCTGGGTATTAGATTCATGGCCTTGCGCAGGCTAGCTCTGCACCTCACAGAATTACATGCTGAGCTCTGGAATTTTCAGTCTTTCTACATATGTTATGCTCACCTTGAACTTGCTATATTCGTCCTAGGCTGGCTGGAAAAACTTAAAACCCCCCTTTTTTGAGTGCGGGGATCTGCAGGCATGACCAGCACACCTAACTCACAAATGTGTTTAACACCAATAAATTTTATGTTCCATAGTGGTTGATGTGTAAAGTTTTATATTGTAGATTTCTAACCACAATAAAAGTATGTAGGCAGTGCACATGGTCATAAAGTAAATATATAGTACTAGGAAAGTTACGAGGGAGAATGTCAGACTCCAAATCTTCCTAGCTCTTCATTTTTGTTTTCCTAAGTGACTATAAGATCTTGCTTTTAGCTTTTAGTTCCACATCTCTTCCTCTTTTTCTAAAAATAAAGAAAGATAGATAGAAAAAAAAAAGGAAGCCCAAATCCTAGAGATAGAGCAGAATTGGAAGCTCCTGGGAGAGCAAGGTTGTAGGAAGTTTAATCTTTAGTGAGGACAAAGCCCACTTTGGGATAATGGGAAAATCTGAAAATGGTGATGGTTATACAGTGATATGAATATACCTGCTGGCACCAAGTTACACTGGAAAGTGTCAAGGTGGAAGCCAGGCTTGGTGGTGGGGGCTTGGAATCTCAACTGTTCAGTGTTTTAAATAAACAAAAATTCAGGTTCAGTAGAGGGATGTGTTTAGACAAATGTCAGGTCCTCTGGTTCTTCCTAAGACCAGCCATTCCCACAGGGGAAGCTGAGGCAGGAGACTCAACAGCAGGACAAAGCCAATTTCTCGTCGCCACGTAGTCCATGCAGCGGTTCTCAACCTGTGGGTCACAACTGCTTTGGGGTCGCATATCAGATATTTACATTACGATTTCTAACAGTAGCAAAGTTACAGTTATAAAGTAGCAGTGAAGTAGTGGTTTTATGATTGGGGGTCACCACAGCATGAGGAACGGTATTAAAGGGTCGCGGCATTAGGAAGGTTGAGAACCGCTGCTTTAGAGGTCAGTGAGCTTTGAGAAGGGGTCACTGAGTTTAGAGGGGGAAGCCTCCAAGCTTAACAGATTAGTGAGGGACCTAGATAGGATATAAGGCTGTAATTTAGAAAGTCAGTCCTATGGAGCTGTTACATGGTAGGAGTTCAGCAATCTGGGGAAAGTGGTATAAGGTGTGGCTGATGCCCACTACCTGGAGTAGTCTCAGTAATCTAATATTTCAGCCTATGTGTGTACATAGTCGGGGGAGTGCCCAGGGTTAGTGTTACTCACTTTTTACTTCAGCACTGGGGAGAAAGAGGCAGGAAAATTTCTGTGAGTTTGAGACTAGCCTGGTCTACATGGTGAATTCCAGGCCAACCTGAGTTACACGGTGAGGCTGTCTTTCAATGCATACATACATACAGGCTGGAAAGATAGCTCAGCGGCTAAGAGCACTTACTTGTTCTTCCACAGGACCCAGGTTTAGTTCCCAGCACCCATGTGGGTGGCATACAGCTCCTGTTATTCCAGATCCAGGGGATCTGTCACTCTCTCTGTTCTTCTCAGGCACCGCATCCATGTATCACACATGCACACAAGGAGGCACACACACATAAAATAAACAAATAAATCTTTAAGAATAGTACTTAAAGAAAAGGAGGACAGGCCAGACAACGCAGCAGGTAAAGTTGTTTGTCACCAACCCTGATGGCCTGAAACTCTAACGGTTGTTCTCTGACTTCCACACTCATGCTGTGGAAGGTGTGTGGCCCCTGTCTTAGAGAGAGTTGCTTTCTTTTATTTTCCTTTTTTATAAGATCCCCTGGCAACAGGAGTCACAGACAGTCCCAAGCTGCCGTGTGTCTGCTAGGGATCGAACCTGGGTCCTCCGGAAGAACAGTCAGTGCTCTTAAGCTGCTGAGCCATCTCTCCAGCCCTGTTGGTTAGGGTTTCTACTGCTGTGATGAAGCACCATGACCAAAAGCAAGTTTCAGAGGAAGGGTTTCTTTTGGCTTACACTTCATCACTGTTCGTCATTGAAAGAAGTTGGGGCAGAAACTCAAACATGCCTGGAATCTGGAGACAGGAGCCGATGCAGAGGTCATGGAGGGGTGTTGCTTGCTGGCTTTCTCCTCACGGCTTGCTCAGCCTGTTTTCTATAGAACCCAGGACTATCAGCCCAGGGGTAGCACCGCCCATAATGAGCTGGGCCCTCTCTCATCAACCACTAATGAAGAAAATGCCTTACAGCTGGATCCTATGGAGGCATTTTCTCATTCCCTCCTTCCATATGGCTCTAGCTTGTGTCATGTTGACATAAAACTAGCCACAACACCTCTCAATAATAAAATAAAATACAATAAAAAGGGAGGCTAGGGGAGATGGGTCAATAGTTTAAGAGAATTTACTATTCTATCAGAGAACCTAGTTCAGATTTCAGAATCTCCATCAGGAGGTTCACAAACAGCTATAAGTTTAGCTCTAAGGGATCTAAGGCCTACTTACACACACACACACACACACACACACACACACACACATAAAATAATATTTAAAAAAGGAAATGATTATGTGGAGTAGGGAGTAGGGGGAGGTGAGGCCCAAGGGGTTTATGGGCATCTATTTCTATCCTAGCTACTCTTGATGAAGTTTGGTAGTTAATGTCAAACCCTCTCCCTTTATCATGTACCAGATGGTCAGATGGTCATCCTTGAGTCAGAGGATGGTTATCTGTATTCATACATCAAGAGGATGTTAGCCATGTGGCATGCTCTCCAGCAGGACTAGGGGCCAATTGTTTTTGAAAAGGAGTTTGAGGTTTCCCAGAATGCCACAGCAGTAAGTGGAGTCAGCTAAAGGGTGACTTTCCAAGAACCCTCTGAAAAGTCACTAAGAGTTAAACTTGTAGTCGGGTCCAGTGGCGCATGATGGTAGTCCCAGCACTCAGGGAGGCAGAGGCAGGCACACTTCTGTGAGTTCAAGGCTAGCCTGGTCTACAAAGTAAATACTGGACAGCCAAGGCTACACAGAGAATCCTAAAAATAAAACAAAACAAAGAGTTGAACTTGTTTTATTTTAATTAAATTTTTATTTTTTTTATATTAATTACAGTTTACCCACCCTGTATCCTAGCTGTAGCCCCCTCCCTCATTCCCTCCCAATCCCATCTTCCCTCCCCCATCCCCTCTCTGCTCCTCTCCAAGTCCACCGATAGGGGAAGTCCTCCTTGCCTTCCATCCAACCCCAGCCCATCAGGTCTCATCAGGACTGGCTGCAACATCTTCCTCCATGGCCTAGCAGGGCTGCTTCTCCCTCGTGTGTGTGTGTGTGTGTGTGTGTGTGTGTGTGTGTGTGTGTGTGTGTAAGAGCCAGCCACTGAATTCATGCCAGAGACAGTTCCTGTTCCCCCCACCAGGGAACCCACCTGGATACTGAGCTGCCATGGGCTATGTCTTAGCAGGGGTTCTAGGTTATATCCATGCATGGTCCTTGGTTGGAGAATGAATCTCAGAAAAGACCCCTGTGCCCAGACATATTTGGTCCTTTTGGTGCTCCTGTCCTCTCCAGGTCTCACTAACTCCCCCCTCCTTCATATGATTCCCTGCACTCTGCCCAAAGTTGGTCATGGGTCTCAGCATCTGCTTTGATACACTGCTAGGAAGAGTCCTTCAGAGGCCCTCTATAGTAAGCTCCTGTCCTGTTTCCCTTTCTTTCCTACGGAAGAATGGATATAGAAATTGTGGTACCTTTACACAATGTAATATTACTCAACAATTAAAAACAAGGAAATCATGAAATTTGCAGGCAAATGGGGGGATCTAGAGAGGATCATCCTGAGTGAGGTATCCCAGAAGCAGAAAGACACACATGGTATATACTCACTTATAAGTGGATACTAGACCTAAAAGATAGGATGAACATACTAAAATCTGTACACCTAAAGAAGCTAAAGAAGGAGGACCCGGGGTAAGATGCTCAATCCTCACTTAGAAAGACAAATGGGATGGACATTGGAGAGTTGAATCTGTAACTGACTTAAGTGTGGCTGTGCTGCTCTTGCAGTCCATGGATTTGTCATGGAAAATGAATGGAGACCCGACAGTTTAGCAGAAGTGGGGGTAAGAAAGGCCAGGCAGGGTCCTGGCCACAGAGGTTTAGAGACTAGGATTTTTTTTTTCTTAAGCTAAACTCAGTCTTCTAAGTGGATCAACATGTAATGAAGATGAAGGATATTCAGTTTTCACTGGGAACACCAAAAGATGTCACCCATACCTTTTTTTCCATCCAAGGTTCTAGGTTTTCTAAGCTGCTGTTGAACTTCAGTCCTCTAGAAGAGCAGGAAGTGCTCCTAAAACCTGAAGCTCTCTCCTTTTCTGTTTGATACTATTTCCGACTTTGTTGTTGTTAGAAAAAGGATTGTAGTGGGCATGGTAGCCCACATCTTTAATCCCAGCACTTGGGGAAGTAGAGGCAGGCAGATCTCTGTGACTTTGAGGCCAGCCTCGTCTACAAAGCGAGCCCAAGATAGCCAAGGCTACGCAGAGAAACCCTGTCTCAGAAAAATGGGGGGGGGGGGTAGGATTGTTGTGTCATTTAGCAATCTTTCAGGTGTTTCTGTATGCTTGCTATTTTGTTTTTCCTAGTTTTTCCTTCATCAATGAAGAGATTCTTGTCTGTCAAGAAGTGAGAAATGCAAACCAGATTTCTGCATGGGGAGCTTCTTTTTTTCCCTGTATCCCTTTCACTTTCTCTCCTTGCATCCTACTTCATCTACTCCATCTCTGGTTATCAACATAGATTGATACTCCAAATAGTATCCAATCTCCTATTTGACTGCTTCTCTGACTTCTACTTTCAAAAACCTTTAGGAACTTTATCATTTTCCTCCATTTTGTAAAGTTCTGTGACAAAGCACCACGATGCCGGTAGGTTCTCTTTACTCTCTGTGGCTCGGTCCCCAGTGAGGAAGTGAAACGCTGGGAAGGCCCTTGGACTGTCTTTAATGGTTTCTCATTGCTGGCTTGTCTTTCACCTCCCAAAGCCAAAATTATGTTTAGTATTTTCTCTCCCCTACAATACCTGGCATAATGTCAGCGCCGAGTCAACAGCCATGGTCAAGGGTCATTGCTTAGAGGCTTGGCTTCTGGGTTGGCAGAGGTGCTGTGAGAAGGGGCATGGACAAATTCTTGGTAAACAATATTTGGTGAAGGGTGTGATGGCTGCTGAGTTTTGTAGGAGGCTGCTTCCCTGTAGGGCTGGGTTTTAGAAAACAGATTCTCATCTTTTTCTTTTCTTTTCTTTTCTTTTCTTTTCTTTTCTTTTCTTTTCTT
>NW_026596120.1:7230514-7254126 GCF_907164565.1 Psammomys obesus
TCTTTTCTTTTCTTTTCTTTTCTTTTCTTTTCTTTTCTTTTCTTTTCCTTTCCTTTCCTTTCCTTTCCTTTTCTTTTTCTTTCTTTTCTTTTGTCTTTCCTTTTCTTTTTTTTCTCAAGATAGGGTTTCTCTGTGTAGCCTTGACTGTCCTGGGCTCACTTTGGAGATCAGGCTGGCCTCAAACTCACAGAAATCCATCTGCCTCTGCCTCCCTCTCCTACTTCGAGTACTGGGATTACAGGTGTGTGCCACCACACCTGGCTGGGTTCTCATCTTCTTTAGCATCTATCCAATGCCAACACCTCTTAACAGGCTTAATAGTTGGGCGAATAGGTAGATTACAGAGAATTTTATTGTACTTGGGGTTAATATCAAAGATTGATGCCTTTTCACCTCAGGTAAAATGGAAACTCTCACAAACCAGGCAAAACTGAATAGAGTCCTCAGGAAGCTCTTTTGTCGTTGGTAACCACGGGGCACAGTTTACACTAAGCTCTGCCATCCTAGTGCCATTAATCCTCTGCCATCGCCATTAATCCAAAACCCTTCCATTTAGCCTTAGGCAGGTTTTTGGACAAAGGCAGAAAGCACCCACATTCTTCACCAAAATATCACAAGAATGATCTCGAGGACACTTATTAATATTCTTCTCCTCTGAAACCTTTTGAGCTGGGCTGCCATGATCTACATTGTTCTCAGCACCACTGTCTTCCTTGCTTTTACTAGTATGGCATATTATGCCCTACTTAAAGTGTTCAACTGTTTTGTTTTTTTTTAATCCGAAGTCTGAAAGTCCACATTCCACCAAGAAACACGGTCAGGCCTGTCACAGCACAACCCCACTCCTGGTACCAGCTTCTGTCTTCGTCAGTGTTCTATTGCTGTAAAGAGAAACCATGACCATGGCAACTCTTATAAAGGAAAACAATTAATTGGGGCTGGCTTACAGTTCGGAGGTTTAGTCCATTATTATCATGGCAGCATGCGGGCAGGCTTGGTGCTAGAGAGTAGCTGAGAGTTCTACATCTAGGTCAGCAGGAAGCAGGAAGAGGGACACTGGGCCTGGCTTGAGCATTTGAACCCCCTTCCCCCTCCCAGTGACACACTTCTTCCAACAAGGCCATACCTCGTAATAGTGCCAATCCCTGTGAGCTATGGGGGCATTTTCATCCAAACCACCACACATGTTGTGCTAACAGTAGTTAAAGCTGTTCTTGGCTAGGTTAAAATGAAATGAAATAGACTTCACAGCAATGAACATCACCAGATTATTCCTGAACGTCATTTCATTGTGGTGCAGTTCAAGTTAGCAAAAACTGGTAGGGCTATATAGCAAGAACAGACAGATTTAGAATTATAGCCTGATACCTCAGCATGCTTATTTGAATAATTGATAGAACAAGTAGGCAGAAATAGCATATATGAGCTTTGAACAACGCTATCAATCACTTATCCTGACATTTATAGGCTGCTTCTCAGTAGCACCTTTTGTATGTCTTTTTTTTTTTTTTTAAGATTTATTTATTTATTATATATACAGTGTTCTGCCTGCACGTATGCCCGTACTCCGTAAGAGGGCACCAGATCTCATTATAGATGGTTATGATCTGCCATGTAGTTGCTGGGAATTGAGCTCAGGACCTCTGGCAGAGCAGCCAGTGCTCTTAAACTCTGAACCATCTCTCCAGCCCCCAACTGTTATTGTTTAAAAATCCCTTTTCATTTATTTTATTTGTGTGTTGGGCTTAAAACTCCTTCCGCCTCTACCTCCCAAGGGCTGAGACTTCAGGTGTGTTCCTATATGCCCAGAAGAATTCACATTCTTACACATGGAACATTTACCACATGGAGCATGGAGCATTCACCATGCAGATCGTATCAGAGCTACAGAATACATCTCAGAAGTTTTTAAGAGGATTGGAGTCATAGACTGTGTTCTCTGAGAACAAAAAAATTAAAATTGAAAATTAGTCTTTTTAGCTGAACTATAGGATTGCTTTCAGCTTGAGTAAATCAACGGCTATATAATTTGTTTCCTATAAATTGTGTGCACAACTCTACTTTGACGTGGGCAAACAGGTTATGTCAATGGCATGGCATTTCCAAGTATGTGCTTGTAAGGGGTAGTTAGCTAAAGAAGTCACAAACTAGCTGAAGTGTGAATGAGGTTGAGAAACTGCAGAATCCGCTTGGGTCAAAGGCTGAAGCAAAACTCATGTACACAGATATGCAACTAAATTCACTTAGTTAATTTTTATCAACAAATCTGTGAGTTGTACTTTCCCTCCTACTCATAAGGCAGAAGGAAGAGAAAGAAGAAAGTTCAAGTTACTGATTTTGGCACTCAGCCTTTCATGTTGAAGTGCCTGCTTGCCTCTCCTTCCTACCCTCCCACCCTTTCAGGGTAAATACGAGTTACTCCAGGTCAATGGTACCCGTCACACAGTTGTTTCTGTCTTCTGTGCTTGCAGGCATTCCTCTGGAACATTCCCCTCCCCTTTCTGCTGTCACAGTTTTCCACTGACCTCTCCAGACCATGCTTCATCTAGAGGCTCTGCTCAGGCATCTTTTGAGCTCCAGGACTGCTGGCTCTTAGCAGGCAACATACTTCTCCAGGTTTGCAGTGCCTTATATTTGTAGCCTCTTGCATACTTGTCAGTATGGACATTCAATGCATATTTCCCATTTGCCCTCTCTGTGCTAGGTCTACCCTAGCCCAGGTGGCAGATTAAAGCAGCCATCTCTTACCAAAGTTGGATTCTAGTGGATAAACCAACAATGTGCTGGTCACCAGGCAAGGTACGTTACTGTGAAGAAAACAAGAAAAAGAAAGAAGGGTTGTCTAGAAGGATTAGGTAGGGAAATTCTCTCTGTGGATGTGTCATTTGTGCTGAGAAATGAGAATGAGAAGGAAGCAACTGTGTGAAGATATGGGCAGGGATTGTAGCTGTGTGTTAGGGATGCCAGGATGAAGTAGAACAGACCAGGGGCTTCAACACAGAACTTCAATCCAAATGTCAACAGGGTCAGTTTTTTCTCTGACCCTGTTTTTCATCTTGGCCTGCAGATGGCTTCCTTCTGATTGTCATGTCACATAGTTGTTCCTGAGTGTGCGTGTGTCAAGATCTCCTGTGACAAAGAAATATACCATTTTTTATTAGATCCCATATGAGTAACCTAATTTTTACCTTAGATACCTCTGTAAAGGCCCTTTCTACAAAAGAAGTCACATTCCTGCAGGGATTGGAAGTTAGTACTTCAGCATGTGATTTTTTTTTTCCTGGAGGGTATAATTCACAAGAAGAGGTCAAGTACATGACCTGAGCATAGAAAACATGAAGGCCCTAAGTAGGTTTAAAGAACAGAGGCACACATTGGGGCTGAAGTAGAGGAAGCAGGTGCCAGCTCATATTGTAGGTCACTGCAAGAATTTTCAGAGACATGGAAAACTACTGGAGGTTTTTAATGGGCTGGTATGAGGACCTAGCTCTCACTTTCCAAAAATTGTTCAGGTAATGTGGACATTGGCTAGAAGGAGGACAAAAAAGGAAATAGGAGATTTGTGAGAAGATACAGACAGTGGCAACTTGGACAGTGATCTCAGAGGAAATAACATATTCTGTCCGATGATGAGAAGGCCAAGAGCAAGGAGGAGAGTGATTGGAAGGAATAAGGAGGAAAATACATGGCACCTCTTACAAAAATATTGTTTAACCCAAATTAATTAATCACCATAGAGATGCTAGCCCACGAAGCTTAATGATTAGGGCAAGGACACTTCCGTGGGTATTGGATGATTTGAGTAGAATAAACTTCCATTAATCAAGTGTATACAACATGGGAATGTGCCACATGCTTACTGTATGTAAGATTTTTTGTATCATCATGACAATCTGGGAAGAGAACTGAGTGGTGTCATCATCGCTGTAAAGATGAGAAGCTGTAGGTGCCTGTAACTGCAGCGCAGGGCAGTTTAGAGCACTGTGCTGTCTCCTGCCCCAGGCGTTACCACCTCAGGCTGCAGGCCAAATTAAGAAGGAGTGGCTAACAGGGAGCATTTATTTGTGCAGTGTATTATTAATTTGTTCTCAATGACAGATTAATCACCAGTTCTTGCAGTCTTAGCTCTGGTCAGCACTAAGGAACCTTAGTTTGTGTCATTTTCTGACTCGTTGCTAGATGCATCATCCATTGCAACACTGGCCCACTTGATTTACTTCACTATTGAAAGTCCCTAACTTCCCTTTCCGTGATCCTCTTTCACGTTCCACCAGAACATCCCAGCATCCCCAAGACTCTGATAAGTTCTGTCCTATGCCCTTCTGGCTAAAGCAGCAAACATTTTAATTTATATTATATATATTATATTGCATATGATGTATATGCACAAAATAAATAATATATAACATATGTATTGTATGTATAATTTTATATAATATAGATGATAAGGAAAACAAAATGATGAGAAGGAAAGAAAGAAGACAAAGGCGGCTGATGAAGGTGGGAGAAGCAAGGTAGCCCAGAAAACGATGAGGAGTGCAGGAGGTAGCGTCAAGCTGAAGATGCTCTTTCCCCACCCGGACTCAGCAGCAGTCTGCTCAGGAGGCACTTAGGACCTCTTGAGATGGTTGGCTGTGGGTGAGGCTGTTCTATCCCCAAGTGGTTTTCTGCTGGCCGGAAGGGTGGGGGGAAGGTAAGCACTGGATCAAACACAGGGACTCATTATTTCCCTTGGCCCATGGCACACACTGTCAGAGGGAGCTGTGGTGCCAGAAACAGTTTTTAGAGGGAGAGAGATAGCCAAGACGGATGAGGGCGTGGCCAACACTCCAGGCAGGTAGCCAGTGATTCACTAAAGCAGTGCAATCCTCCCTAGAGGATCGCCAGCTTCACAGGAGCCCTTTGACTGATGAGAAGGAATATCTTTTTTTTTTTTTCTTCCTCCTCTCTGAGAGATGTGATACTATTCCTACCCTTAGTGAATGGCCAGCTTGAGAAGGAGGAGAAGTGCCCAGAGCTCCCAGGTTAATGGCCTCTGCTCTCTGGGATGCTCCAGTCACCCTTAAGAAACTTCTGGATCAATGTGGTTCCACAACAGTTTAATATGCACTCAAGGATATGGTGAGCTCATGCACGGCACCAAAATAATTTAAGGACTCTACCATGTCTAAAGATTCTCAGGCACCCTGTATTTCAAGAAACTACAAGGTACTGGGTGTGGTGGCACACACCTGTAATCCCAGCACTTGGTGGGCCAGGTGGATCTCTGTGAGTTCGAGGCCAGCCTGTTCTACAAAGCTAGTCCAGGACAGTCCAAACCCTGTCTCAGAAAAAAACAAAACACAACAAAACAAAAATACAATGTAATGGTAATGACTTGGGTCCAAATGCACATGAAAAATTTAGTTTTTAAAAGCACTTCAGATCAGTAGGGGAAAGGTGAATTTGTTTTTTAAAACAGGTTTAATTAGATTTATTTGTTTACTTATTTATTTAATTTTATGTGTATGAGTGTTTTGCTTACATTCATGGATGTGCACCTTGTATGTGTGCCAAACGATGGTTGTGACCCACCATGTGGGTGCTGGGAATTGAACCCAGGTCATCTAGAAGAACAGCAAATTTTCCTAGCTGCTGAGTTATCTCTCTAGACCAATGTGAATTTAGATATCTCATTTTCAAAACTTATGGTATACTCACTTATATTTGGAGAAAATCATCTCTAGGCAATTTGATGGTTGTAAAATTTATATAGAATATACTTAAAATAAGATGGCTACTGTGTCACTGATGTATACAATGTTAGGGGATCGTCATCATCATCATCTCTACACAGTCCATTGTTGGCTGAAGTACTATTACATGATGAATAAGTATACTTGGTTTTCCTACTTAATTCTTTTGGATCTAAATGAATGAATCAAAACTTTAAATATGGAAGCCAAATGAAGAGAATTGGAAAGCAAGTCACAGAATGTGAGAAAATATTTGCAAAACATTGTCGTATAAAAATTGTGTTATGGCTTGGATCTACCCCTCCCCCTGACAGCCGAGTTGATGCGTTTGAATTCTTCATCCCAGCTGGTGATATTGTTTGAGAAAGTCTTGGAGTTTTGCCAGAGGAAGCGTGTCACTGGAGGCAGATCTTGAAGTGTTACAGCCTGGCTGGACTTGCGGTGTGCTTCCTGTTTCCTGACTGTTGATGAAAGGTGAGCAGCTGCTTTCTGCTCCAGCTGCCATGCCTTTCAACAATGATGGAATGTATTTCTTTGAGCTGTAATTAACCAAGTTAACAGAAAAATCAAATTAATGCTTCTCCCTTAATTTGTTTCCTGTCAGGTATTTATTCCCAGCAACAAGAAAATACAAGACTATTTATTATCCAAGATGTTTTAGTATAGATATGAAGGATCTATGAGGGATCTCTTCAAAAGGCCCTTGTGTTGAAGGCTTGATCCCCACTGTTATATCTTACTTTTTTTTTTATTGTTATTGTTTCTATGATAAGGTCTTACTATGTATCCCTGGCTGGCTTGGAACTCACTCTGTAACCTAGACTGGTCTCAAACTCAGGCTCCTCTTGCTTCAGAGTCCCCAGTACTAGATTACAGGTATGTGCCATCATGCTTCGCTTGTATCCACTTGAAAGTTTATTGAATTTGAGATCTAACCTAATCAATGGATAAGTCCACTGATGGGCTCATAATTTGATAGCATCCTCTGAAGATACTGTAACAGTAGGTAGGGAAGGCTGGAGGAAGTAGGTTACTAGGATGTGTCTTTGAGAGCTATATCTTGTCCTGGCTCCTTCCCATTTCCCCCTTCTCTTATCCTCTTTCCACGTTCTTCTTTCCTCCTCTCCCTCCTCTTTCTCCTCTTTTTCTGCTTCCTGACTACATTAAGGTGAGTACCTTTCCTCCCAGATTCTTCTAACCTTATAATAGTCTTCCAGCTTCATGCCTAAAGCCATAGATCCAGTTGGCCTTGGACTGAAAACTCTGAAATGAAGATCCACAATAAAGTTTTCATCCTTTACACTGCTTCTTTCTGGGTGTTTGTCACAGCCACAAAACACCAACACAAAAGTATATGAAGAGGTCTTAAAACTCGACTCAACCAAGAAAGGTATATTCAGCTCACTCTAAAATGACACCCTGCCAAAGAAGATATTCAGATGGAAGTTAAGCACATAAACAGATATTCTAGAAAAGACAAAACTAGGCAGGCAGAAAGAAGATCAGTTCCTAGCGCTCATGGATTAGAAAAGGATAAACAAGCAGAACACAGGATTTGTGCCCACTCTATGTGACACTGTAATGGCAGTATATATCATCCACATCCAATAGCGTGACTTCAGTGTCAGCTCTGAACACTGCCCCCCCACCCCCGATAATGTGTTGGTTTGTTTTAACGAATGTGCTGCTGTAGAGCAGAAAGTTGATATTGGGCTAGGCTGCACGTATGTGGGAGAGGTGGTAGATGTGAACTTTGTGCTTTTTATTGTCCTGGCTTAAAACATCTATTAAAAATTAACTCACAAGAAAACAAAACTATAAAGCCAAAAAGAATTATTAATAAAAAAACAAAAAACCGGGAAGTGTCCAGTAGGTGGGTAGATGAACAAATTCTGGCTTATCCAGAAAGTGAAATTCTAATCAACAATTGAACGAGGAAAACTGGGCATGGTGGCACAGGCCTGGGATCCTAGCTCCTCAGGAGGCTGAAACAGGAGGATTGACACTTCAAGGCCAGCTGGAGGAACTTAGTGAGACCCTATCTCCCCTATCTCAAAGTAAAACTGGGGAAGGGCTGGGAGTGGCCGTAGCTCAAGAAGAAAAAACTTTCCTGGCATGTGCAAAGCCCTGGCTGGGTTCAGTCTTCAGCACCAAATAAAATAGCAGAAAGAAAGAAGACATATACACCTTGAATAAATCCTACAAAAGCATTAGGCTCAATGAGAGACTAAGATACAGAGAATACTCGTACAATTTCTATACCATTCTTTCTTTGAGGTCAATGTTTGGCTGTGGAGGTAGGAAAGGGGATTGTCTATAGAGGGATAGATATTCAGTGGGAGGTGGAAATAGTCTTGGTTAAGCTGCTGTGCTAAGCACAGCAGAGGTGCCAGCCAAAGCCAATCCCTGTTTGGTTTGCAGCCAAGGCCCAGGCCTGGTGAGGCCCAGGCCTGGCAAGGCTCAGGCTCAGTGGCTGGAGGACAGGCCCGGTGGGGATAAGTGACAAATCTCAGTCTTGAACTGAGAAAGCTCAAACCTTTATCCATGTGAAATCAGGGGCAATATAAACCCTGGGTAGAGGGAGGGATTTCAAGGGTAAAAGTGTTTGATTAGCTGGGGTCAGGGGTCAGGGATACTTTTCGGTCCTATGACAAGAAGAAAAATACAGTACTTAATTATGCTATGGGTTGGCGGCGGATATCCAAATACAATTAAAGGTCACTGCTGGACTAAGATCTTTAGCAGGGTGAGGCTTTTTCTAGGAATCCCTAGATGCTTGCTAGAACAGTTTCCTTACAGGGGATTGGTCTGACTCGTACTCTGCCCTGAGGGCTATGTGACCTCCTTATATGATCTGGAATCACCCAGCTCAGGGGAGACCTTTAAAACCCCGCTGAGAAAAGGGAGTCTATCATCATAGGCTGAGCGCAAATAAATGGCCATCCGGAGATGACTGACTTCAACATTATCCAGCAGGGCCCCACAGGAAATACCAAGTGTAGTGCTGAGAACTCAGTTGTGTGCACCTTCTCAAAATTCATTGAAGGGTATCCTTGAAATGGCTCTATTTTATCTATGTATATGATAAATGTAAAGTTTGATTAAAAATTAAATAATAAAAGTTTACAGTGAAACTTGAAAGGGGTTTTGAAAAACCACATAGTAGTGTGGAATGCCACCTAAACATAGCGTAAAGTAATAAAAGAAAAAAAAAAGATAACTTCAATGATAGAAATGAAAGTTTTTGTCTATGCAAAGTAGAAAAACAACAACAAAATAGAAAAAAAAAGATCTGCAGCTTGGTTTCTTTGTCTCCTAAAGAGCCAACCTGAATCAAGGCTCTAGAATAAACCCACATTGGCTCAGAGTCCAGGAGAACAATATATGTCCCTGAAATTCTGATGACTGAGAGTAGTGACAGGAGCAGGGGCTGGGCTAATCATGGACAACGTGGCTTTCCTGAAGAAAGTGGTTGATAATCACAAAGCCTGTTTTATTTGCATACTCCTCAACAGGACTTCGGCTTCTTTAAACTTTGGCTTCTTTCTTTCTTCTTGACGGGGTCTTATCTTGTAGGGTAGGCTGGCCCCTAACTCACAATCCTCTTGCCTTAGCCTCCTCCATGGCTGGGATTATGGGTGTGTGTTAATGTCTTGCAGACTACTGTTGTACCGCTAATGCAGGCATTGCTGCTGCTGCGGCTGCTGAGCACGCAGACCTGGGTGCAGATCAAGACTGAATAGGGAAACTCTGGAGTGCGAGAAGGTTTTCCTTTCTTTCTTCTCCTGGGTCTTGATCAAGATGAAGACTTTTCCTTTTTTTTTTTTTTTTTTTGAGTTTGAATTTGAGTCCCCAAATCAAGTTGCAGACAGGAAAGAAATGGAAAGCTCCACCGTGCTAGTGTCCTCCTCCCTCGCCTTAGCCCTATGTCTTTTAGAAACCTAGTTTCTGATTAACCAGAGCCTAGTCCCAGATTAGATTTGATGACTCCACAGATCGCACGCCTAGCCTGGGCTCCATCCCCCATGGCAGCTCTTCCTGCTTTCTAAATAAAGATAGCTTAGCTTCTAGATCAAGGTCAATTGGTTGGAATAACATGCTGGCCTGGCTGGATGATGGGTCCTGTCCAGAGCTAGTGCCCTAGTCTCAGGACAGCCTGTGGTCCTGAGCTCACTTGGAATTGTGTTTCAGCTCTGAGGGCATATGGCCTGGTGACCTTGATTCTGGCTTTTCTTAGTCCCTCGTCCCTGTAACCCAGAGATTCTCCTTTGGTTCTTGGGGCCAGGCAGTTTCTTTGAAGCTTCTTCCCTTTGTTAGGGGGTATTCATCAGAGAAGACTGCTCAGACATGCATAGAAGCCAATGGAAAGTCTTCATTAGCCGGTGACCATACTGGGTGCTCAGGATCTTAGAGTAGTCCCAGTCTTTCTCAGGGTGAGCTTGTAAGCACAAAAACCATGATCTGGGTTGACATACTTCAGCTAACAAAAAACGGTTACCCAGATGTGGAACTATAGAAGCCAAAAAGCAAGGTTAGTACATTTTGAGACTTTCTCAGGACTTTGATGGTTTAGGTCTTTGGGCAGGTGGTACTTTCTATGTGTTGAGTTTGACAGCCTGAATGGTACTTCTACCACAGACTCAGTTGTGCTAAGGTCTGGAGGCCTAGTAAGGTCTGGGGCCCTGTTACGCTTTTCCCAGAGCTATCAATGGCTCTAAGCTCTCAGAGCCACGGAAACTGGGATGTCCTTCTTATTTTTCTGGGTAGCTATTGTTATGCCTAGATCACGAGACACCCCCCCCCCCCCAAGAGACCACCAGGAACATGAGTCTGATGCAAAACACACAAGCTCAAGCTTGGGTCGCAATCCTTTCCAACATAACAGGTTGGGAGAGTGACCGCCAGCTCCAAGGAACCAGGTCTTTAAAGGGAAAAGCCACAAGCAAGGGCTTCCAAGCCTTGGCTTTGGACAAAAGGTAAAGGAATGAAATGCACTTAGACCTAGTTGGTTAACAGCATCTGGCCAAACCACAGACAGGAAGAGCTTGCCCAGAGGAACACTGCGACCCTGGGAACAACTTATGTTTTCTTAACCGACCTCATCTTTATCGGTCTGCCTCAGTTGCTTTGTCTAGCTGCAAGCTGCTGAGAACATTCTGGTTTTTTTTTTTTTTCCTCAGAACTTAAGGGTAGGCACTAAGGTACTCCAGGGACAAGCTAACCTTGGATGGAGTCTGAGAATCAACCTAGCATTAGTTCTGCTAATTTAACCCTTTCACTATGATATGACAAGAACTTAGGGATGTTGACATGAGGCCTGCCGTGGGTCTGTACAGTGGACAGACAAGTAAGCAGGTCCTAAGGAGCTATGCTGTGAAAAAGGAGGTGAGTGGGGTGTGGGAGGAGGGGAGGAGCCACAGGATTCTTATTAGCATTTTAGGACAAAGGCTAGGGCCACCTGTCTTCAATCTGCCAATCAAAGAGGCAAGTAATAGTGGAGAAAGAAGAACAAACAAAGGGATCCAGTGACTCCTAGCCCATATTCAGGGTTGTGGACGTGAGGTCGAGGTTCAAACAGAGGGGGAGAGGTATGCATAACTAAGTTATCCTGGTCAAGGTGTGGTCTCATCTGTCACTGATCCATCCTTGTTGGAGTTCCAGTCTCTACTCCAAGGTGGTGGCAAGTTGTCAGAAGTGTGTGATAACCTCTTCTTGGGAAGCAAGCACCAAAGTTCTGGATTCCTGAGGAAATTCCATTTCCATGTGGTCTATTGTTTCAAGGGAGAGGCATGGGTCTCTCTTCAGAATAATCTATGTTCTTGTCCAAGATGGTTACAGAAGATGGATGACTTCTGTACTCATTGGAGAAGATGAGAGAAGACTCCTGGAAGAGATGATGTTTATGTTCAGACCAGAGAGGCAGGCAGGTAGTCAGGTGCGGATGATACCATGGAAGAAGGAATAGCCTACGTGGAAGCAGGACACAGAGTGAGCTTTGGACCCACAAGCAGGAGAATCCTAGGGGTTCCTCCTTCCTTTCTGCATTTGTCAGGGCAGCTCCTCTGCCTGATTGGCAACCTCCCCCCCAATACCCTGTACTGCCCCTCTAAGTTTCAGTACCAAGAAGAGCCATCAGCGTAGCAGACATTTATTATCCTCTCCAGTGTCTGAGGCCAGCGTCTCCAAGTAGCTTAGCTGTGTGGTTCTGGCTGAGGGTTGCTCATGAGGTCACAGTCAGAATTTTCCTTGAGCCAGTCCTCTTCAAGTTCTACTTAGATCAGAAAGTCTGCTTCCAAATTCATCTGGTTGTTGCCTTTTTTTTTTTTTTTTTTTTGCCAAAGTTGTAGCAGGAGAATAGGTGTGTGTGTGTGTGTGTGTGTGTGTGTGAGAGAGAGAGAGAGAGAGAGAGAGAGAGAGAGAGAGAGAGAAAGAGATTAGCATATGGAAGAAGCCAATTGATTAGAAACCTTGCCCACTAGATTACATAAAACAAAATAGACACTGTTGGAGAAGAGCCTGAGAGATCTGGAGAAGATACGTACCTTGTAATGAGTTATGAACGATCAGAACTCCAGATGTTGGAGCTTTTGAACTTCCATATCTTCCCTAGTGGCCCATTTCTACCTTCTTTCTTTCTTTCTTTCTTTCTTTCTTTCTTTCTTTCTTTCTTTCTTTCTTTCTTTCTTCCTTCCTTCCTTCCTTTCCTTTCCCTTCCTTTCCTTTTCTTTTCTTTTTTTTTGAGACAGGGTTTCTCTGTGTAGCCTGGCTGTCCTGGACTCACTTTGTAGACCAGGCTGGCCTTGAACCCCCAGAGATCCACCTGCCTCTGTCTCTCTGAGTGCCAGGTTTATGGGTGTGCAACACCATGCCAGGCATGTGCTTTCTTTCTTAATAAAATGCCTGTATTTCTGTCACTATCCATGTATCTTTGGTTTAATTCGTTATCTTGGCACACAGCTTAGAAATCTCAGTGGGTATCCTTCTGGACTCTGATTCGCACCTATAAAAATAGGGCTGTCTACTATGGTAGCTAACTTCTTCTGTAGTGAAATAAATACACACATACACACACACACGAAGGGGGCAGGGTGCACAATCTTGGTACAATAGAGCAGGAGACTACACAGATGTGATGTCAACTTGAAGACTGGGTGCCACATAGCTATAATTGAAAGTTGGAGTCCATCACCTGTGGTCCTAGGTGTAATAGCGCACAGATGTGGTTCCCAGACACCCTTGCCTCTTCTTTACCTGGATTCTGTTAGCTTTGGATTGATCTCTCAGAAAGATAGTCATTTGGGGCCAGGTAAGGCACTTGCTGGAGAGCCTGAGAAACAATGTTTATTCCCTAGAACCCACACGAGGGAAGGAGAGAACAGACTCTCACAAATTGTTCTCTGACCTTCATATGTGTGTAATGGCACAATCATACATGTACAAGCACACACACAATAAATGCATGGAAGAAAATACAAAAAAAATTAAATGTAGTCACCCCCTCCTGTCCTTCCAAAGGCATGAAGTCTTTTGTTTTGGTCTCTTCACCTTTTGTTTTTAGTTTGTAGAGGTCCCTACATCTCATTTCTTTCCATGGGGGACTGGAGACCCATTCAGCGAACGAGCCAGGACTACATTTCTTTCATCAGCCTAGGTTGAACCTGGGGCCCTTGCGTCATATGCATTAGTTTTGCAACTTCAAAATATCAAGACGGTTTTCATCAAGAGACAACAAAGACTGCTCTTGTCTATCACTCGGGGAGGGGCGCTTCTGATGTGCCGGGAAAGACGACTACTCAGACTGCTGATAAACCCGATTCCATCGCTGGCTAAGGTCCTTTGCCTCTTTGAGCTTTGGCTTCCTTATCTGTAAGCTGAGCTGTTCTGAAGATTAACCAAGGTGATCCATGCAAAGTCCCGTGTTTCTCCTACTGATTGTATTGGCTGTACTGCCATCCGTATCATCCCATCTCAAGGTCCAACTTAATATTTCTATTTCAAATCTCTTTCTTTGTGTGTATGGGTGTGTGTGGGTTGGTGAATGTGCACATGCCCATGTGTGTGTGTGTGTGTGTGTGTGTGTGTGTGTGTGGTGGGGTGTCAGAAAGCCAGAGGTGATGTTGGGTACTCTCCACTTTGCTTTTTGAAGCAGGGTCTCTTATTGAGCCCGCAGCAGTCTTCCTTCCCAGCACATCAGGTGTGCCCCTCCCCAAGGGACAGACAAGAGCAGCCTTTGTTGTCTCTTGATGAAAACCATCTTGATATTTTGAAGTTGCAAAATGAATGCAGGATGTTAAAAAGGTGCCTGGCTCAACCTAGGTTTATGAAAGAAAGGTGGTCATGGCCAGTTAGCTGGCTGGCTGGCCAGAGTGTTCCAGGGATCCACCTGTTTCCACCTGAGGCAACACTACAATGCCTTCCCTTTGAAGTAGGGGACGGGAGCTGAGCTCAGATCCTCTTGCCATCTCCCTACTCTTCTCTCTATTTGAAATCTATTCTGTTTTCTAAAGGAATAGCCTGTTGAGTCAACACTTCACAGGTTAGTATTCATTGGTTATTGCCGTGCGCTTCTGTTTATTTCATGTATGTCATGCTTAGCTTCACAATCCAATTTTCAATTCATCATCTTTTTATTAAAATGTCCCTAATAAAGCCCGGTATGAGCCAGGGGATACAAGAGTCAATGCTTAGTTACTTTTCTTTCATGGTAGAAGGCATTTCTGGGAAGCCAACTGGGAACAGATTCCTTGTTCCAAGCTCAGAAAACAATTGGGAAAGTCAGGAAAGGGAAGAGAAGAACAAACTGCCAATCATAGTCAATGACACATTTCTCTGCATAAAGTTTTACATGTTATTTTACCTGATTTGATTTTGTTGGGATTTCTAACTGCTAAAATACTCACTGCAGTTACAAATAGCAGAAAACTATGAAACCAGACTGGATTTATTTCTTTAAGACCATTGGAATTCATCTTATTTCTGTGGAAGAAAATAAGTTCTCACCCTTCAAAATTCTGCTTAAAATATATCAGTCTAATATTAATCTGAAAGTATAAACATTTCTTCCTACAAGACAGGCAGTCTTATTATTAAAAACAAACCAACCAACCCCAAAACTTAAGTGTTCATTGCTTTGCCACAGTTGACAGCATGTTTACTAACATGGAGGCATTTTCCAATAAGGAAGAATGGTTTCATTAAAGCATCAGCATTGTGGAATGCAGTGGGTAGCAACAAGTGCTATTTTTAGGGACTCCGTGACCTGCGAAAATGTGTTGACAGCTCTGGTGTCTAGTTACCAAATGTGAATAAAACTAGTCCTCATTTAAAAATTGACTTCATTATAAAGCTGACCTCCAAGGCTGGGCAGTTTGAGTACTCATTCCTTATATAGTACCTGGCAGTGAAAGCTGGAAAGGTCTCCATTCCATTCCATCATGTGTGCTGTCAGAAGCTCTGTAGAAGAATACAGAAGAGAAAAAACAAAACTGGAATTGACCTGAGCAGTTGGCCACTTTGTGGGTAATTGATGAGGCTTAGGGGCTATCTTCTTGAAAAAATTTTTAATCATAAATCAAAATGTGCAAGGGTTCTGCTGATCACTTTCAAAGAACTTCACGTTGGCTCAAGTTGATCTGAGAAGCCTGGCATCTGAGAAAAAAGACTAGGGTTAGCCATTCTTTGGGCAACTGGAGTGAGGGAAGTCAGTGCTGGCCGGAAAACTTTAGTTCCTGAAGCCAGCATGGAGTGCTGAGGGAACAGGACGAATGGTAAAGAAAGGCATAATTAGGATTGATATCTCTCCAACAACATGGTGGTTACATGGTTGTCAGCTTTTGAGGAGCAACATCACAGCAAGTGTCAACCTTACGCAGGATCTCTTTAGTCCTTCCTTGTGCTGTCCCTAGCTGAGCACAGTGGCCTTGGGAACGCATAAAAGGAGAGGAGCACATGCCAGCATGCCTCTTTTTTGAAAGAAAAGACTCCAGTCAGGAGGCAATCTCACTGCCCCTTTCTGGGCCTATAGAACTCCCTCCCACTGTGAAACCCTGTGCTCCCCCAAAGGGCTCCAAGGCCCGTCTGACTTACACTGGAGACGCTCTGGTTTGCAAAGGGCAAACAACAAGGAATGTGACTTGCACAGTTTCCTTCTTTTCAGGAAGCACCTGGGGGAAACCGAGGCTCTGTCTGTCTCGGACCATTGCAAAGATTTGTGCCTGAATAATTTGAGTCACTGTCAGGTCACATTGGCTCACCCCCACACGAGTCTGGCGCACAGTCTTGCCTTGAGAGAAGACTCTGCTCACTTGCCTTGAAGGGGGGGGGAGTGCAGCAGGAATCCCTCCTAGCTCTCCCCTCTACTTGTAGGTGTGTGCATCTTTTGGAGTTAGAGCCTCATCGGGAAGGGCAGAGGTGGAGTGTCAGCGTCAGACATAGTGAAGTGTTCTTGTGGAAGTATTCTGAAGGCATCTAGATAAGTCACCAAGGGAGACAGAAAGGCTTAAAGTCACAGCCCAGAAGAGCACGCTGAGCTGTGGTTGACAGAATTCAGAAAGATGTTAAAGGAGAAGAGGGGTTCCAGAATGCCACGTCTTCCGAAGGCGTGCGTGTGCGTGTGTGTGTATGTGTGTGCATGCACGCGCCATCAGGCTGGGAGAAGCTAGCGGCATATTGTCAGCAGTAACTTAAAAATAAAGAAGTAATACAATTAAAGGTCAGCCTGGGTTTCTCCTATCGTTGGGACAGTTGCCTCTACCGTGTTGTAGAGGGTGGGCTCCTTTCTGTTGGCTAGGTGCGCCTGTCCTGGATGGGTTGCCGTGTCTGTCTTCCTGTAGGGCTCACCTCTGTTTTGGAAAATGACTCCCTTAGCAGGTTCTTTCTGTGGGTGTGCTTCAGCCACGTGCAGGGCCAGTGTGCATCTGAGGTGCTTGAACAGAGGTGAAACGTGGTGACATTAGGAAAATGAAAGGAAGGGCTTTTAACATAGGAAGAGTTCGCCTCTCAGGTCAGTCAAGTACCTTAGGGTTCCCCCTAAATCATCAGTTACAGCGTAGTCCATTCCCCTTTGTGTGTAAACTAGTCTTTGGGGTTTTTTCTTTCTTTCTTTTTTTTTTTTTTCTTTTGGTTACTGGCAACAGAAAGTTCCAGCTTTATCAATACCTTTCGTGGGCCCCAGTACAGCAAACCCCAAAAGCATTTCTGTATATGAGGTGTGTGCTGATTTTCACCTAGTGACTGGGTTGGAGGCTGTGGTTTCTAAGGTTTTTTGACTTTGGTGACCCCTGTCATCACTAAGCAAATATGCACTGGCAGGTCACAGAGACACCTTCTGTATGCAACAGGACTCAGTCGAAAGCTGCTTGGCCTCCACCCAAGGCAAGTGTTTGCTAAAGTTACCCAAAGCACGTAATTAGAGAGTCTCAGTGCAAGGGCCTGCACCGGGAGGACAGCTTTTTTGTATTGTTTGTCTTTTGGTTTTTGAGATAGGGCTTTTTTTTTTTTTTTTTTTTTTTTTTTGTGTAGCTCTGACTGTCCTGGAACTTGTTCTATAGACCAGGCTGGCCTCAAACCTCTGGCAGAGGCAGAGGTTCACCTGCCTCTTTTGAGTGAGATTAGGGGACATGAGAGAAGGAAAACCCTGACGCAGTAGCGTAGGTATTTATCTTCCACATCCACTTAGAGCGGTGGTTCTTAACCTTCCTAATGCCGTGCCTCTTAAACATAGTTCTTCATGTTGAGGTGGCCCTCAACCATAACTTTATTTTTATTACTACTTCAAAACCGTAATTTTGCTGTTGTTATGAACCATGATGTAAATATCTGTGTTTTCTGATGGTCTTAGACAACCTCTGTGAAAGGGTCATGAAACCCTTAAAGGAATGATTGAGACCCACAGATTGAGAACCACTGGCTTAGAGGAAGGAGGACTGGATCAACAGCACTTCACAAGACACTTTGGAAATAAAGCTTTAAAAAACAGTAGTTGTGTTGTACTCACTGGAGAAGGCTTCTACTTAAGCAAATAGAAAGTCTTTATTAGCCAGCCATGGGTGTTGGGGATCCCAGTGTAGCCCTGAGCCTTTCTCAGGGTGAGCCTTTAAGCATAAAAACCACATCCTGGGTTGTCATACTTCAGTAAGCAAGAACATTTAGGCAGGAGCTGAACTACAGAAGCCAAAAAGCAAGATAAGTACATTTAGAGACTTTCCCAGAATTACAGACTTAGGTCTTTGTTTTAGTTTTGGCAGTTGGTACTGTCTATGTGCTGAATTTTACAGCCTGAATGGTAACTTCCATCATGGAGTACGTTGTGCTAGGATCTGAGGACCTCCCAAGGTCTGGGGCCTGGAGGCACTAGTTTTTCAAATGCTACTTTATTTGGGGGTTCCTTAAAGCTTATACCTCCCTTCCAACCCCCTAAACCCAGGTAGAGGAAAAAGAAGGTTGTAAGGGAAAGGGGATGGATGTAAACCTCTTTACTTCTTCCTGCTGGGTAGGGTTGTAGGATTTTTTTTGGAGCAATACCAATCTCAGTCATCAGGATATCCAGAAGTCCAGGTAACCAGCAAATCAAACAAGCAAACCAGCAAATCAGCAAACCAGCAAGCAGTCCTTTTCTGCCTTCTCCAAGCAGCCACATCTTCTTCCTCTGGGCTGGCCTCATGTTTATACCTTCAAAGACCTCAGAATTCAAAGACTACACCCCTGCACTAGGCAATTATCAGCTGTAGACAAACTTAAATTCAACAGATTATAATAAAAACATGCTTACATAACATAACTGAGTTTTTTTAAAAAACCAAAAATTCCATTACATGTCCCCCTTTTTGTTTAAAAAATTTGGCTTTTCTCTAACATTAATAAACTATATACAACAAGAATTATGAGAATCATCAGGTAAGACTTATACTTACAATGTCCAGTTTATTTGTATTTGGCAATCTTGGGAAAAGTATTCCACTATCTATCCTATCCTGGTAAGTCCTAAGTTCTGTACCTAAATCACTTATTATATTTTGTATCTATTAACCTAAAAATATCTAGCCAGATCTTAAACCATCTTTTTACACATAAACCATTGTCTCAAGCTTAGTTGTAGTGAAACTATGACTATCTAGTCTTCAACCCCATCAGACCCTTGAGAAGGAAAGGAATGCTATTAGGAAGCATTAGAGCAAACAGCTTCCAGAACTATGGAAATGGCAGAGACAGTTAACTCTCTGGACAGTCATCAGAGGTTTCTCTGTGTCATTAGGGCATCCAATCTTCAGCCTACTGGCCCAGAATATCAGACAGACTTTTCTGTGGAATTTTGAAGGACTGGGATACCTAGTCTCTGCAAAGTTAGACATTCAGGGTCCTGCATGTTCAGTTTGCTCAGACAGACTGCTACCAGCAGTTGAAGGACATTTTTTTTTCCCAGTGACTATCTTGCCACTGCCCATCATCTTCTTTGAAGTAGATTAAAGATGCTGCCAGGAGCAGATATGTTTCTCTGTCAGAAAGCCTTTTATTATTAAAACATCTTAAATGTCTTTTTCTATAGATCTCTGGAGACCATCTAGCTATTTGCCATTATATAGTACATAATTGTATTTATCTATCTCAGTATATCTAAGTAGACAAACATTACTTGTTTCTAGCTTTGTACTATCTGCTTAACCTTGAAAACATATACAAGAGACTAAACAAAGCTTGTTTCTGTAGTTAACTAAACTAGTATATAACAAGACTATAAGTAAGATTATTTATAGTTGACTAACTACTAACTTGCATTTCTAATCATCTTGGACAGTTTGCAATAGTTAGCTTTCATAAGACTAGGATTTTACACCACATTTTCAAATGAGTTGCATATGTACAATACATTAAGCAAAAGTTGAACAAAAGAATCTTAAATTTCTGTCAATATACAGTAATTCATACCAATGTAAAATATTTGAGACTAGTAGATTCAATAATTTACTTTTTACCCTATAATCCCACACCCCACCCCTTTCTTTTCTAACCTGCTTTTTCCCCTACCTGGAGTTGGGGGTTTGTAAGGGAGGTCTAAGCTTTATAAAAAAGAAAAACCCAAATAAAGTAGTGTTTGGAAAAACTAGCACCTACAGGTGGTACCCAGACGTGGCAAGGCATAATGGGAAATTTAGTTTCTGATACCATACAGAAGACAAGTTATGAAGGTATGAACGTACTGTTTCAAGGTGTGAGCAAAAAATTTATAACAGATGCTGCTGCTGGGTTCCTTCTGCTTTTTTTACTCCCAGAGCAGATTTTCTATTTCTTCTTCCTCTACTTCCTGTATTCTGTTCTAATAAAGGTTGGGAGGATAGCTAAAAAAAAAAAAAAAAAAAAAAAAAAAAAATCTGAAGGTTTACTCAATTCTCTTGTGTTAGAAAGGATTGCAGAGTTGGCTATGCACCTAGAGTAGAGGTTGAAGCAAACAGTGCCAGGGGAAGGAGAACAAAAGGGTTCAGGCCTGATGTCTGAGAATGGAGATTTCCCAAAGGATGAAAGAGGGAAGCAAACGAGGCTGGAAAGCAGTTTGTCTCCCCACCTTGCTCCACACGTTTTTGCTGCCAGGTGCCCAGAGCACCTGCGTGAGACAAAAGGCAGGGAAGAGCAGGACACTGTACAGGGCAAACGGGTTAAAGATTGAGCCAAGTGCGCCACCAGAGGAGTTGCTTGAGGCTACACAGGCACCATCAATTTTTCCAGTCTTTGTGCAACAAATGCCTGTTAATGGTGGTGGTGAGGCTTATGATGAGTTGACATGCCGTCCAATAGAAATGCTGTCTCTAAAGCATTTTAAAGAGTCTACTGTATGGTATGGAATGCATTCGTCTTTAATTAAGCAAATATTAAGTAACTGGACTATACAAAACAAACTCATTTCTCAAGATTGGAAGGGATTGTTGTCAGTTGTGCGAGAAGCTGGTCAGCAGGTACAATGGTTATCTTGGTGGAGAAATGAAGCCACGAAAATAGAACAATGGAATATAGCAGGGGGAATAAATGTAGTTAAAGATCAGTTGCTTGGTGAAGCGTGTTATGACTTACCAGAACAAATCTAGTCTGATGATGTCGTAGTTGAACAATATCATGTTGCAGTTTTTAAGAGCTTGGGGTATGGCTGAGGAGCCTGGGAAAACATTTACCTCATTTACAAAGGTAGTACAAGGCCCTACAGGAAGCCTTCACTGACTTCTTGCAGAGATTAAGGTCAGCTGTAAACAGAGCCATATCAGACCCTGAGACCAGACAAGCCGTTGATACCAATTTTGGCATATGAGAATGTAAATACTGGATGTAGGAGAGTACTTAGACCATTCAAAGGATCAGCAGCCCCAGTGGACGAATGGATAAGAGAGAAAACTGATATTTGGCTTTTAGGAGCAGGGGCCCTATTACAATTTTAGTTTTTAGTTTGTATTAGGTCAACTCTAGTCAGTAATTGACACATTGGCTAAAGAGCTGCCGCTCCATTCCTAACAGGTACCAACATCCTAGCAGGATGATGTATTCCTAAGACTCATGATCTTTTGCTTTGTTTTGTTTCAAGACAAGACTTCTCTGTATAGCCATGGCTGTCCTGAAATTTGATGTGTAGACCAGGCTGGCCTTGAACTCAGAGATCTACCTGCTTCTGTCTCACGGATATATGATTAGAGGTGTGAGCCATCACAGCCCTGCTTAATTGCATTACTTTTTATTGAACTTTTTATTACATTTATTTATTTGTGCATATTCTCTCTCTCTCTGTATGCCACAGTACACATTGAAGGACAACTTATGGGAGTCTGGTCTCTCTTCCTCTCATGTGGGTCCAAGAGAGTGAACTCTTGTCATTGGGCTTGGTGACAAATGCCTTTACCCAATGAGCCATCTCAACCAACACTGATTTCTTTCTTTTTTTTTTTTTAATTTTTTTCAAGACAGGGTTTCTCTGTATAGCCTTAGCTGTCCTGGACTCATTTTGCAGACCAGGCTGGCCCTGAGCTCACAGTGATCCTCCTACCTCTTCCTACTTGAGTGCTCAGATTACAGGCATGCCCCACTGAGTCTGGTTCCAAGGCTGGTTCTTTAATATGAAGGATCACTGTGTCCCTCAAAGTCACTGTAGTCAGTTGGAATCACATACTTATCTCTGACCAGCCAATGGTCTGGAAGACAGGGATTGATTTGTTTGGGACACTGGTCTCCTTTGTTGAGTTTCAAACTTCATTTTCTCCCATAGCTACTCCTTGCTTTCTGGTCATAGTGTTTAAAGACCCTGTTCTTGTTTCTCTTCCTTTCACTGCAGATCATCCACAGGTGAAGGCCCATGGTATCACTCACAGCCTCCTGAAACATGAATTGTGAGCCTGATGGAATCTTGTAACTACATGTAGAGGCCATGAAACATTTACTAACAGTACGAGGTTTCTGAACGTGCGATGACTAAAATAGAGTTCAAACTCAAACTTGTAACGAGTCGGAACTGCTTGTGCCAGTGCTCACCTGTGATGCATCCCACAACTTCACCACTGACTTGGTTTTGAACATATAAAACGTGCACTTTACGCTGCTAATGCTAGCACATCACTGGCCAATGAATGCACGAACACTCCCCGACACCCCTTTGCTCAGATGTGAGACTGTTGGATGAGTTGTGGTGTTCTTACTGTATGTAAAAATCTCTCTGCTCTTATGGAAACGCAGTGGTTTAATTACAGAAAACAAGGACTTTCATGTAAGTTTCAAATTGCTATATCTTTGGGTTGTATTAGCTTAGAGTGATTTTAAAAACTGCTGTTTGTGCTGCTCACTTGGGTTTCATAAGAAATCATTCTTGCCTGATGGTCTGGAAGACAGTGACTGATTTGTTCTCGTCCCCTATCTCCTGCTTTGCTGAGCCCTTCAGTCCCTTGGGAGTATCTGAAGACATTCTCCTTCCTAATGCCCCCTGGAGTGACTTAGCCACCGCTAACCCTAACAGTGGTTAATGATCGTATTCATAGACAACAACTAGACTATAACCAAGCGAATTTCCCATGTCCTGAGCTTTTTACACCCAATCTTCAGGACCAGGATCACTAGTTTGAAAAAAAAAATTATCTCATCTCAAAGCTGGGGACAGAGACTGTATGAAGAGAACCAGTACTAGAAATACTGTTCCATCATTCACTTAGGTAAAACCACCACCACCACCTGTAGGCTTAGATTTTCGAAAACCTACTTTATTTAGGGTTCTTAAATCCTTCTGCCTCCCCTCCAACCCACGGACCAGAGGTTATTAGGAAAAAAGGGGGTTGTGGACCTTCCTTGGCATGAGTCCACTCTTCCTTGTCCAGATCCCAGTAGTCCAGTCAAATAGTCAACACCAAACAGCAACACCAATCAACAGCAGCAGCAGCAGGATTCAGCAGAAGCAGCAGGGCTCTGCTGAATCGGAACAAGTCAGCAAAGGCTGCAAGACTAAGCCGGAGTGTCACAGGAAGCTTTCTGCTCTGGAACAGTGCTCTCCGAGAAGTGAACTGTAGAAAAACAAAGACCAGCGAAATGATGTGCACTGAACAAAGAGGAGGGAGGCAAAAGTGCTGTCTCCCTGTCTGTAGGTGTCTTTTTATCCCCTCTCAGAGTCCACACAAGGCTGTTTAAATACCACGCCCCTTGCACAAGAGAGCTTCCAGCAAAACATCACATGCCCTCTCACATGCCTGTTTTCAGCTGATCAAGATCATGGGTCCACCACCACCTCCATCACCACCACCACCTCCATCACCAGCACCACCTCCATCACCAGCACCATCACCATTACCACTACCATCATCACCACCTCCATCACCACCACCACCACCACCACCACCATCACCATTACCACCACCACCACCTCCA
>NW_026596120.1:7254526-7310497 GCF_907164565.1 Psammomys obesus
CACCACCACAACCATCACCATTACCACCACCACCTCCATCACCACCACCACCTCCATCACCACCACCACCTCCATCACCACCACCACCACCATCACCACCACCACCACCACCACCACCACCACCACCACCATCACCATCACCACCACCACCACCACCACAAGCATCACTTCCACCACCCCACCATCAATAACAATGATGACTCTCATACAGCACTGTGCTCAAAGCCAAAGAGCCTCTATTTTCAGAAGTTCTGCTGGGCGTGCTCACAAAAATCTTCACACCTGGGCCTGTTGACTATTTGCCTTCTTCTATAGAAGGAGGTGGTGGAGTGGGTCATGGGCTCCTCACCTGAGGACCCATCCACCCCTGCTAGCCAGGTGTATAAAATTCTGCCCTAATTATATGTGGTCTTGGGGTGAGGCTAGAGGATATTGGTAGAGAAGAATGAGGGGAGGAGGTTCCACCATAGGGAACCATCATAGGGAAGCCATCATCACCATCATCACTTCCAGTGTGGCTACTTTAAGGTTACCCCTTAAGGGACCTGTCTATAACCCTTCATCATTGCTTGGTATCTAAGCCTAATAAACTTGTTGGTTCTCCCTGGTGAACTGTGGTAAAACTGTGCCTCTGTTTGACATTGGGACCTGAGGAGGAGGGGTAAACATTGTTTATGTCTTCCCTAGGGAAGGAATTTAGCAACAGTGACCAAACCCTTGATTTCTAGAGACAAACTGCCATTAACTAATCAGGGGAGGCCTCCTGGAAATATCTAGAAAAGACTGGAAATGGAAGAGGTAAAGAATGAGGAGCCTTCTCTCGCATGTGAGTCTCAGCACATTTTCACAGTAGAAATGGGCACCTCAGGGCACGAGCACATGGTAGCTTATTTTCTAAACTGAATTGAGTGGATCATAGTTTCCTGTAAGCCTCCGAGCAAAGTGTTATGTATTCTAAGCATTCAAGACTCAATTCAGAGAAGCTACAGCGCAGAAAATATTTGGGTGAGAGTGAGATCCTTCTTACCCAGCTGGTGGAAAAGGACATGCAGGGGGAAGGGTTGGGATAATTTCATTCTCTATATCTTAGATGTGTTCTCTTCCCTGTTTGTTTCTGGAACCAGACTTCTATGGGCTCCTCCTCCCTTGGTCCCTTGTCCTTTAGGGCCAGGTTGGGAGGGATTGGCAGATAGAAGAAAAGGGAGGATTTTGTATTTCTCCCGTTGTATTTTTCAGAGTATGATTAATCTGCACCACCCACGAACTTGCTAAAAATGCAGATTCTGGGCTGGAGAGATGCAGAGCATATACTACTCTTCCAGAGGATTCCAGGTGGCTTACAACTGCCTGTAACCCCAGCCCTAGCTCTGAGTGGATCTTATACTGCTGGCCTTTGTAAGCACCTGCATTCATATGCACACACACACACACACACACACACACACACACACACACACACATGCATACACTACACACTCATCACACACATTTACATAATTAAAAATAATAATTCTTGGCTGACCCTTTGTTAAAGAGCAAATGACACATACCTGCACATGCTAACACTGATTTACCCACATGCATTTCTTTTGAGACAAGGTTCTACCTTAGTCCAGGCTGGCCCTGAGCTTGTGACACTCCTCCTGATTCAGCCTCCTGAGTGCTGAAATGGCAAGCGTGCCTGTAGGACCTTTTCTTAATCAGTAATTGATGTGGGAGGGGCCAGCACATTGCGGATGCTTCCACCCCTGGGCTGGTGGTCCTGGGTTCTGTAAGAAAGCAGGCTGAGGAGCAAGTCAGTAAGCAGCTTGGCCTCTGCATCAGCTCCTTCCTCCAGGTTCCTGTTGTGTTTGAGTTTCTGCCCCGACTTCTTTTGATGGTGACCAGTGATGTGGAAGTATAAGCTGAATAAATCCTTTCCTCCCCAAGTTGTGTTGGTCATGGTATTTCGTCATAGCAATAGTGACCCTGACTGAGACACATGCACCATCTGCTCAGCATCTGTGCACATTTTCCCATGCCTTCCAGGTGTTTTGATGTGTTCTTCATCTGCCAAGCATCAATGCACATTTTCACCTGCCTTCCAGTTGATGCGCTCTACAATGTGAAACCCATTCCTGGCAAACAAGCCATTCCCTACAAGAAAAGCTTTCCCTGGCATCTAGTACCCATTTCTGCCTTTCCCTCTTTTATGCCTTGAAGCAGAAAGGGCTTCTGAGCCCTGTTTGTAAGTGAGCAGCTTGCAACCCCATGCTAGTTGCCTTGTCCCTGATCACTGAGGCCTGTCTTCTGCCAGCAGTCTGTCTGCTGCACAGAGGGATCAGTTGTGGGCCATTCCTGGAACCCAAAATATCCAGGATATCAGTGGCATGGTTGGAAAGGACAGAGGAAGAGGGAACACACAGGCAGAGTTCTGAAGCAGCCATTTGCTCATCAATGCTTTCACACCTTCCCTGGCGGGCAGCTCCAGGGCTTTGCTCAGACAGACTCTGACTGCCAGTCGGACTTTGTCACAGGTGGATTCTTCCTCTTGGTCAAGAAGACTTTGTAAATCTTGCTCCTGATGTCACCTCACAGATGACCTTTGCCCATCCAGCCATGGTGAGGTGACAGCTTAGGGGAAGCCCTGGCTATGGGGGACCTGGGATGCCACTTACCAGCTGTGTGATATGGGTAAAGCTGCACGGCCTTTCCAACCCTTAGAGCTCTCTTCTGGTCATGTGGGCATTGCTGCCTCCTGGGCTGTACTAAGGGAGAATTGTACAGGGTGTGGTGGTACCTAGAAAGACCTGGTCCAGAGCAGAAGTCTCATAGATCTTAGATGCCTTGCACCTGAAAAAGAGCCATCGTTGTGTGGCTTTAGGGGCATAGTTCAGTTGGCAGGATGCTTGCCTGGCATTCAGGAACTTGGAGTTCAATAGCACTGCACAAAACAAGTATGATGGCACATGCCTGTAATCCCAGCACTTGGAAGACAGAGACTGGAGGGTAAGAAGTTAAAGGTCATTGTTGGCTACATAGTGTGTTCGAAGCCAATCTGAAATACATGAGACTCTGACTTAAACGCATGCACGCATGCGCATACACGCATACACACACACACACACACACACACACACACACACACACACACACACAGACACACACCCCAAAACAAAACAAAACAAAAAAAAACAACTAGACAGTTGTTGGAGGCTGTCATATCCCCAAGGTTGAGGGGTCAAACTTGGCTGCCATACAGACAGCTCGCTTGTCTTTCAGTGTATGTTGTGAGGGCTGGGGATGTAGTTTGGGGGGTGGAGCGCTTGCACAGCATTGAAAATAATAAAACTAAATTCACCCTCCATGACATGAAACTAAAAACACCCAGTTTGTCTCTCACTGCTCTCTGTCGTGCTGACTAGAGGAAAGCGAGGCTTGAGACTGACTGGGGGAGAAGTCACTTGCCCCATGCTAACACCTGGCTCTTTCTGCTTGGAACAGTCTCCCCCTTGACTCAGGCTGACCCCTCTCAGACACTGAAGAATCTGTCTCGTGGCCCCAGGCAGTGTCCCTTGCTCTTCGGTGCCACCAGGACCCCACGCATCCTTCTAGGTTGCCTCAGGTGTGGGGTCTGTTGACTTTTCATGAGCACACGGCAAGCGCTTGGGACTCCTGGAGGCAAGGAGTGACTTCAGGAGCAGCTCTGCTGGAGGACCTGCCTGGTGTGATGGTAGACAGCTGTGCCTCTTGGACTCTGGGTTGGTGAAGAGACCTGAAGGGGTCAGACGGTGTTCTCCTGGGCCTGGAGTGATCGGGAGAAGCAGACAGCAAAGTCAGGACAAGGTCAGAGATGGTGAGTGTCCTACAAGTCTCAGGACAGTCTGGCTCAGTGAGGAACTGTCTCCCACGCCCTATCTGACATTCAAGTAGGAGAAATCCTGTTTATAACTACCTATGCCCCAAATCCAATTCTATTTAATATGTAAACACAGAAGTGTTTTTGCTAGATTTTAGTAAACATGGGCTTTTTCTAGCAGTGCAATTATTGTGTCAATCAAAGAAGAACGTGCTTTATTGGCATTGGAACTTTGCCTTGTCACTAGGGGAACACTGTTCACCTTTCCTTCCTAGGTCTCGATATACAGCAGCTGTATTCATGCTTATGTAACCCCCATTTTAAAATGTCAGCAGCAAAGACAAAGAGTCTGTGATCAGTAAGATTTAGAGTAAACACAACAGAGAGTACATCGTGTCCAAGGGGGGAGTGATGGGACGCCAAGGACCCCAAGGACAGGGCCTCTTTTGGAAGAGACATCAAGAAAGGCTTTCTGGGAGGTGGCAGGAGGAAGGTGAGGGCTGAAAGCTGACAAAGAGCTCAGTCAAAGCTAGAGACTGCAATGCCTGGGGTGTTCCGGGAAATACGAGAATATGCCTGTAACTGGAGTATGAGATTATGAGTGTATGTGTGGGACTGGGTATTGAGTATCGGGACCCAACAAAAGCCTGTTTGGGATGTCACTGAGGAGCAGTACTTGCCATTACAGACACATTTGTTCAGTGGTTCCCAATGGCTGAGGTAATCTTTTAAAAAGAGTGAAGCTGTATAGCTTCATGGTAAAGGCTATTGCCACCAAGCCTGATAACTTGGTTCCTGGGACATGTGTGGTAGAAGGAGAGAACCAACTTCTGAAGATTGTCCTCTGACTTCTACACGTGTGTGCTGTAGAACATGTAGCCTGCCACTCAATCAACAAATGAATGTGGCACAAATCTCTAAAGCTGTAGAACTTACCCAGAGGGAGTACAGGAACAGTCTGTCTGAGGTGCATTGTGGTGCCGAAATGCTCAAAAAATGAAGTTGAAAAGGCACAGTGTCCAGCCCGAAAGACCCCTCAGTGACCAGATGTAGGGCAATTTGAGCAACAGTAACAACAACAGACACAGGAAAGAAGAAGAGGAGGAGGGGGAGGAGGAGGAAAAATTGTGCAAGGAGGCCATATCTGTGGAAATTCCCCAGTGAGCACACATTCTTCTTCTCTGTTCTCCTAAAGGTCTTCCCTCCACACATACATCCCTCCATATTCCAACTTTAAAAAAGGCCAATAATTTCCCAAGTGGTGGGGCCATTAAATGAAACAATTCTGTTTTCTTTTATGCCCTTTTCAACCATACCTGTGTATGTTAATGAGGTAACTTTGGAAAGCCCCTACATAGATATGGTTTGCTCATCCAACTAGCCTTGGCATCTTGGGATTGCTACTTTTAGCCCCATCCTCTCTGTCTGGGGAGGGCAAAGGAGCTGGCATCTGAGTGAATTGACAATAGAAGGATTTGACTGGCCAAAGAGGGCGTGGAGGCGCTGGGTCACTTATTGTTCCCATACCTTGCTCTTTTATCTTTCCCTCATGCTTTCTGATTACTCTTTATGATACACAGCTAAGTGTAAGTAAAGTGTTTCCTTGTGTTTAGTAGCCATTCTAGAAAATGATCAAGCTTCAGGAGAGGGGATCATAGTCTTTGCTGGGCAGTTGGGTTTGAGGGAAGCCTGAGCTTTTGATTGACATCTAAGGTAGCACAGAAACCTTTAATGTATGGGGTTCTGACACAAACTCTAGGTAAACAAGTGCTGTCAGAGTTGGACTGAGTGTACAATACTCACTTGGTGTCTGCTGGTGAAATGTAAAAGCATATTCTTTCTGGCTACTTTTTTAGGGTTCCTATATCTATACCCTTCCAACCCTTATTCCACCCAGATACCTTACAACCCGACAATAGTAGGTGGAAGAGAAAGAAGGTTAGAGGGGAAAGGGGGCATAGACCTTCTAGATTACTTCCTGTTGATTAGGACGTCAAGTTCCTTGGGACAAGTTTGATCTTGGTCATCAGGATATTTCCAACCAGTAATCCAGCAACCCAGCAACCCAGCACCTAGCAACCCAGAAATCCAGCAGCCCAGCAACCCAGCAACCCAGCAGTCCAGCAACCCAGCAATCCAGCAATAGCAAAAGCAGCATCAGGAACCAACAGCAACAAAGGAAGCAGCAGCCACCTCAGGCCCTCTTGAGGCTCTCTCATGTATACCCCTCTCAAGAGTCTCCAGAATTCCAAATGTAAACCCTCTGAAACTGGCAAAAACCATGCTCCTCCTAGAGCACGAGACAAATTAGAGTCCACAGATATGGATAATCTGAAGCAGCCCCATGTCCCACACTTGAGATTAAAACAAAAACATGCTCATATAACATAACTGGGTTTTTAAAGAAACCACATTTTTCACTACAGAAATGAAATGGATTATGGAATTATGAATTATGAATTATGGATTATGGAAACCTGCATGTCTATATTGGAAGTGTCCTGTGTGAGAGTTGAGAAAGTAACACACACACACACACACACACACACACACACACACACACACAGAGAGAGAGAGAGAGAGAGAGAGAGAGAGAGAGAGAGAGGTGGAGGGACAACTCATCTGGGCAGGCTGCCAAGTAGAGGGTATATTATAGCAGATGGAAGTGGAGTCTGGTTGGTCCAATTAGGAAGCTTTTGTGGGTGAACCAAAGGTCATGATGGAAAGTGCTGTTAACCTGGGTATGAGTTGTGACATCAAAGATAGGAGTAGAAAGTAAAACTTCCAAAGACATACATTAAAAAACTAAAAGAATTCACTTCTAAAGTTGTACGTTAAAAAACTGAAATGATTCACACCGCACAAATCCACCATTTTGAAATGTGCTATTTAATGGATTTTTTTAAAGTTTTATATCATTACCACAAATTCCAGAACATTCCCATTGCCTTGAAAAGAAACCACATTCATTGCTGGCCACACCCTCTGCTCTTTCACCTGCCGACAATCAAATCTGCTTTTCTTTTCTATGGCCTGCCTATTTGGGGTTTCTGGGACCATGCTTTAGGTAGCCTTTTATGCCTGAATGTTTTTACTGAACTAGTGTTTTCCAGGTTTATGTCATTGAATGAATGACCACTTCATTATTTTTTTTTATAATATTCCATTGTATGAATTTTGTTTGCCATTCTCAGTTGAAGGGTGTTTGAGTTATTTCTACTTTTTGGCTATTATGAATAATGATGTTATGAATATTCATGTCCAGTTTTTTTGTATGGACATACAAACATAAATTTTCAAATTCTTTGAGGGTATATATCTAAAAAAAAAAAAGGGAATTGTTGGGTCATATGGGTACTCTACATTTAACCTTTAAAATTATTTTTTTATTGAAAACAGACATTTTTCATATAATATATTTTGATTACAGTTTCCCCTCCATCATCTTCCAGATCCTTCCCACCTTCCCACACATTACTCCATGCTTTCTTGCTCTCTCTAGTTAGAAAACAAACAGGCATACAGAATAAGAAGTAAGACTGGACCAGAAAGAAACTCCCCATGTCACATGATAATTAAGACTCTGAATGTTCAGAACAAAGAAAGAATGTTAAAAGCAGCAAGGGGGAAAAAAAACCGAATAACATATAAAGGCAGACCCAATAGAATAACACCCGACTTCTCAATGGAGTCTCTAAAAGCCAGCAGGGCCTGGAGAGATGTGCAGAGACGCCTTGCTGGGAGTCTGAAGTTGGTCAAGGAGGTGTATTTACACCACAGAAATCGGCACATACTGTACCCAGACCTTTGCTTATTGGAGTTCTAGTTGCTAACCTCAGCGCACTGCCCACTGGGCCATTGTGTGGCTGCCCACTGTCCGCTGTGACATTCCGGCTTGTCCTCTCTGTGGTCTGTACTCAGCTTTTCTTCCACGAATTTGTTGCCTAAGGAGATGGCACCAGGACAGACTCTTTTTAAGAGACCCACTTGACAGAGAAGGGTGACGGTGACAGACCATGTTGAGTGCCTCACACTTATTTCCTGAAGCAAACAGGCGCCTGGTTGCCCTGAGTTGCCCCGCTGAACAATACCAAGTTATTACTATTGGGCTTTTGGAATCAATTCCTCAGGCCCCATTGCAAAATGTAGCTTATGACTTCTAGCAGGGCACACACGTTTTCACCCTCATATTACACTGAGGAAGGCTTGTAGATTCAGCTATGCACACAAAATAGCAAAATAGATTAATGGTTAATCCCTGGAAGCCTTTCTCTGAAAGTACCAACAACTTAAGATAAAGGGGGGGGGAGGGGAGAGGAGGGAAGCGGAAGAAATCTATGATTTTAAAATTTTAGTTTACCGACCTGCCCTCTGGTGGTGAATTTGGAGAAAGGCAGGTAGATTCCTACTTGTCACATTCTGGAAGAGAAAGCGTCACACACTCAGCCATCTGCTGGGTCCCGTCAGAAAATGGAGAAAAAGGGAGATGGTGGTATGAAAGAAGAATGGGGGATTGTGGCAATTTTCTGGGAACCCCATGCCCTAGCTTACTCAACGCAGAGTCAAAGATCACCTCTGGCCTGTATATCCAGAGCAGAGGTCACTGTTAGACGGACCACAGACAGATGTCTTCTATTTGACCTTCATAGCATCCACCCAGTAGTTTTAAATAGTTATTAGCTGTGGGTATGCGGAGGTGGTAGAATGTTTGTTCAGCCAATGCAAGGTCCTGGGTTCAGTCCTCAGTACAAAATAAATAAATAAAATAAGTTAATTGCATGGATGAGAACTATTTTCAGCTTTCCTTGCAAACATCTGAATATTTGGCTGCCTCAGCTTCACACTACCGTTTGGCAGCAATCTGGTGATACTAACGGCTGTTGTAGAACTTTTGGAAAAGGCAAGTGACATTTAAGAACAAATTATCATGATCATTTCCAGGAAAAACAAGAATTATCTCCACGGAGTTCCTAACAGACTTAGCTGGTCTTGGGCTTCAGTGACAACTTCTGCCCACGTGAGCTCAAGCTCCAGCACTTCCAAACCAGCCCAGCGAGACAGCAGCCATGACGAGCACCACAAGGCAGGGCTGTGTATGCCTGGGCTCCCAGCTACGTGGGAGGCTCAGGCAGGAAGAACTCGTGAGTTCCTGAGTTCAAGACCAGATCTGCCATCACTGAGGAAGGACAGAGCAGCCAGGGCAGGGGAAGGAACATGGCAGGGGTGGGGGTGGGGCAAACATGGTGACACCAGTGAAATAAGGAGGAGGGAGGCGAAGAAATGAAATCTAGAGGACTGATCGTGGAGATCTTTTCTCCACATGCATGCTTTCTTCCGGACAGCAAGGGGCCACCGAGAGTTGTTGAGGAATTGGGGAGTTACATCGCTCTTGCCAGAAGACAGATCCTCAGGCCACTTCCATTCCTGAGGCCCCAGGCATCATTGCCTTTAGACTGTCAGTCATGGAGCAAAGGGAGTAGTGTCCAAAGATGGGGTGTAGTGTCCAAAGTGTCACAGAGAGAAGTGGTCCCCACTTTCTGTCTCCATCCCACCAGCCCCAGGCTGAAAGTAATTGTCTTCCACGAAGTCATCATCATTCTCACGTTCATTCACCTCTGTTCAGGATGTGGGTGATGAGGATAGCTATGGTATGGTCGGCAGAAGTGGCATTTGTGAGCAAGTGTGATGAGTGTGGGGAGGAGCATTGGCTCCAGGCACAACACCGCCTGGCATAGTCCACGCCCGCCCCTGGTGCCCAGTACAGGGGCCATGGTTGAGGTGGTGATTTCTGAGGGTTTGGTCTGCCTCACTCCTACAGAAGCCTGACCACAATGGGCTCCAGGGACACCCCACTGGCTCTAGGTAGCCCTAGGACACGAGTCCTTCAGACTCTGTGCACGGTCTGTGGAGGTGGCTTCCAGCTGTGCGGAACACACATAGAACCGCAGGTTAACTCACCTCACCCAACCTTAAAAAGTAAGTGAGAGAGCAACTCCAGGAGAGAGGAATCTTACTTGCTTTACAGTTTTATTATGTAACATTATTTGCCTGCATGTGTGAGCAGCTGTGTGCATGTGTGAGTATGAAGGTGAGCTTGCCAGACATATGACTGTGGAGCTCAGATGTCTTCATCTGTTACTTTCTGCTTTATTTATTTATTTATTTATTTATTTATTTATTTATTTATTTATTTACTTTTTGTTTTCATTTTGTTTTTCCATGCAGGATCTCACCATGTAACTTGGGCAGGCCTGGATTTCGCAGGAAGCAGCCTGCCTCTAGCTTAAAGGTGTGCACTCCACCACTTTATTCTTTTCGAGACAGGCTCTTTCACTGAATCTAGATCTCACAATTCTGGCTAGACTGGCTGGCTAATGAGCTCCAGGGATTCATGTCCCTGTCCAGCCTCCCAGAACTGGGAATTTAGACCATATTTCATATTCCACACATGCCTGGCTTTCACATGTGTGCTGGGGCCCTGACCTCAGGTTTCCATGCTTCTGTAGCGAACCAAACACTTTTCCCACTGAGCCATTGCCTAGCCCTTCTTATGCATTATTAATATACAGACTCCAAACTCTGTGGAATAATAAGCAGTCTTTTCCCCATTATTTACATTCTACCTTTGCTGAGCCCCCCGGCACCTCCACCCATGGAGAGCAAACAGTATTCTGATTTTTAAAAAATGCTTTATTTATTCATTATGTATACAATGTTGGGTCTGCATGTACACTTGCACACCAGAAGAGGGCACCAGATCTCATTATAGATGGTTGTGAGCGACCATGTGGTTGACTGGGAATTGAATTCAGGACCTCTGGAAGAGCAGCCAGTGCTCTTGACTGCTTAGCCATCTCTCCAGCTCCCCAGCATATCCTGATTGTTACTTTTATAATTTTAACACATTGATTCTAATAATTTGTTTAGATTTTTTTTTTATGTAGTCAATTATTTTATCTGAGAAAACTAACCTCTTTTCCTTTCCAATCCTTATACGTGTTTCCTTTTCTTGGCATGTGGTACCAGAAGTGCTAAGAGCAGGACATCTTCGTTTTAATCCTGATTGAAAAAAATTACTTTGGTTTCATTATAAACCATAAGGTTTACTGCAGCTCTTGATAGACATACTTTATCAGGTTAAATAAATTCCTTTTCATTTCTGGTTTGCTGAGCATAGCAGTTATGACTAAATTATGAATGAATGTTGAGTCAAATGATTCTTCTGTGTCTATTAAAATGATCATATGTTTATCTTTTATTTTTATTATAGTGAGTTTCAAATATACATGAAAGCAGAGGGCCATTCATTTCCTGTTATTTTTCTATTGTCTTTTTCCCACTTAAAAAATTTTTGTTGTTGGAATATTTGAAAGAAATCCATACATCTTATCACTTCTTTTTTTTTTGTTTTGTTTTGTTTTTTCGAGACAGGGTTTCACTGTCTGGCCCTGGCTGTCCTAGGTGTTGCTCTGTAGAGCAGGCTAACCTTGAACTTACCTGCCTCCACCTCCCAGTGCTGTGATTAAAGGCATGTGACACCACCTCCCAGCTTTTGTGGTTTATTTGTGAATAAAACAGAACAACAGTGTGTACTCAAGACAGATGAAGGCTGTAAAGAGGCAGAGTCACGCTGCCCACGTTCACACCATGGTCAGCTTCATAATGTAATAACTGTAATATCTTCTTCACCTGATAGTCATCTGTGTCCATACTTTCTAAACGGTGGTGTTTTTGTTCGTTTATTTGAATCAGGATGTATACTGTTTGTTTGTCTCATTGCTTTGACAAAATAGCCCGAGAGGAGCAATTTTAAGGTAGACAGTTTATGTTTCCTCACGGTCCCAGAATATGGTCCGTCATGGTGGGGCCATATGGTCTGTCCTGGCAGGACCTTGAGGCTGTGGTCATCTTCATATGTAGTCAGGAAGCAGAGAGCAATGAATGCTGGGGCTCAGCTGTCCCTCTGCTTCTTATTCAGACCTGGCCCCATCCCATATAATGGAGCCACCCACAGCTAAGTTGTGACTTCCCATCCCCACCTAATCTAGTTAACCCTTCACAGGTATGCCCAGAGGCTTGTCTCCTAGGTGACCCCAGATCTTTGACAACATTGGCCATCACAGGACAGGAGTAAAATGAACATGCCTTTTACATTTTTAAAAGTTTTTCTTCTTTCTGCAAATGCTACTTATTTGATGGAGAAACTGAGTTATTTGTTCTATAGAATGTTTTCTTTTCTATTTGTTTAACCTGGTCTCTCTCATTTTTCTACTTTATTTAACCTCCGGACAGTTATTCTATATGATATTCCATCCTCCAAACTTCTGCCATCTTGTAGCCAGCCAGAGCCAGAGATTTAAGCTGTTCCTTTTAACAAATGTAAAAATCTATTTGGAAAAACGTCCACGTGGGCTGTGCACTGCCCTTCCTGTCCCACCCCACTTGGAGACTGTCACCTGTAATTACCCTGAGCTGATCACTGTGCAGGTGGGATAGCTTTACTCCACAAACAGGCTCCCGTGCAGCTTTCACGAGTGCTTTCGGCAGCTACTGTGGTTTTCACTAGAGGCTGAGAAACAGTAGCTTTCTAAGCCATCGTGTCTTCGTGAATTTACTAGCTGTTTTACTGTCCTACAAAGAAGTTTCATCAAGCATTTGGTTAAACTGAAATATAATCTGAAAAGGAGAGGCAGGACAGATTCTTACTTTCTTCCCTTTTGTGGGTCCTTACAGAATGGGCTAGTGTCCCACCAACCTCCAAAATACATCCAATGGTGGTGGCATAAACCGATGAATTGTATATATTTGTTGATTAAAAATACCATCCATCCATCCATCCACCCATCCACCCATCTCTCCCTTATTTCTCTCCTTCCTTCTTTTGTCTTCCCTTAATTTTTTGTTTTAGGGAAAAGGTCTCATGTGGCACAGGTTAGCCTCCCACCTCCTTACTTCCATTTCTCACTTGCTGTGATTCTGTAATCATGTATGTATGTGATTATGCCCAATAATATATGTAAGTGTGTGTATGTTCATGTGTGTTTGTGTTGATCTATTTGAAATCAGTATAATTTCTGATGCTTAAATATTCCTGTCTTTCGGCCAGTGAGTCAGAGACCATTTTTAGCTCACAGTACTACTTGTTGACTTACCATTACAAGCCTCTCATCTCATCTCTTTCTTTCCTCTGTTAGCTGTTGTAGAGAAGCCCTCAAGAGTCCATGGGTGTAAGCTGATGGGAAAGAGAGCTAGAGCTAGAACTACACACACACACACACACACACACACACACACACACACATATACATGCATATACACACATGGAGAGAGAGAGAGAGAGAGAGAGAGAGAGAGAGAGAGAGAGAGAGAGAATGCAGAAAGGACTGCATTACCTTGCACAGTTTCCCCCTCCATATTTACTGGAGCCCGATCTCTGACACTTTGTGACTGTGCCTGTCTGAACTTAGGATTTTACTGGTTTGAGAAGTGTCTCAGTGCATGCCGTAGCATGGCCAGACACTCTCATCCTCCTAGGGCAGCATAGCTGTTTGAATTGCTAACAGATCTATGCTGTAGACAGCAGGGCCTTGTTCCAGAACCTTAGGGGTCTGGGCTGCAATTCTCCTGAAAATGCTTGACAGGGACTTTACAGAGAGACTTTACAGGACCACCGCAGATGTCTCTAATATCTAATAATGCCAACCTGACGGCCAAGCAGTGGGACCCTGTTCCTGTAGTGCCATAGAGCTCTGATGTGTTCGGAGTCTCCCTCAAAGTTGGCAGCCCTTCGCGTCATCTGGAAACGGGGAGGGGCAGCATTCTCCTCATACAGTACATGCCACCTCCGATGCCCAAAGCAAGGGATCTCTGTGAGTTAATGGGATGCTGTCAGTAGGATACCAGGATGGCCAAGCCCTTCAGATGACATTGTGACAGGAGCAGAAGAGTGAACACACCCAGGTGCAAGTCTGCAAGTGTGCTGCTGCCCAAACCAATTAACAGGCAGCATCTGGGTCGTCTTTGATGGGTCCAGACTGCTGGCACTTCTCTTCTCGCACAGGGACGATGAGGGTGGCATAACAGCGACAATGGCTGCGCCGCCGTGACTGCCCCTGACTCCATTTGGTTTTGATTGGTTCTGATGAATGGTAGCAGGGGGCCATGCATCTTTGGTGCTCATCATCTTCAGCAGTCTCCATGTCTCCATTTTAAAGTATTCTTGGTCTTTAATTATTCCCATCAAGTGTAGATCCCTGTGGTTGCCTCATCACTTCGTATAAGTTTGACAGTAGCTCACCTTTCCTGCCTTAGCTTGCTCAAACACTAACCACTTTCATCCAGCTTACACCTATATTTTTGCCCAGTGTTCCGAATGTATTTTGTGCTCTTCTGTTGGCTTTACACATCATCTATTATTAATATTACATGCAATCCAGTTTCTTTCCTTCCTCACCTTCCTTCAGACTGTACCATCCTTTTCTTGCGGGCTTTCTTCATTTCTTCCTAAAGCTCACGCGTTGGCTTTTGTGAGGAATTAGTCATCAGTGCTTTGATTTATCTGACATCTTCACCACCATCTTTTCCACAAACGTTCATGTCGAATTAGAACCCATGTTCCGAAAAGTGCACACTGTTAAGCGTTCATCTCAGTGAATTGTTCTGGAGTGAGCACTCCCCCAGCAACCTCCTGCAGCTCCTCCACATCCCTCTCCTGCCATCAGCCTTCCTCAAGGGCCACTTCCCACTTGTACCACCTGAGAATGGCTTCATGAGTTCTTTGTTTTTAATTTACATTTATTGTCACTACTTTTGAAGTCCTGGGAACCAAACCCAAGGCCTTGGGTTTGCTAGGCAAGCATTAGGCCACAGAACTAAAATCCCCAACCCTCATTCTTAAGGTTTTTTAAAATAAAACGGAACCATGTGTTATTCAGTGTTCTGTTTTTGACTTTCTTCATTTGCCACGATGCTTGTGAGATTCACTCATATGGTGTCTAGCAGTGGTTCATTCTTCCTTTTATTCTTTGTCCCCTAAACATTCCATTGTTTCTTGCGTCACTGTTTTACTTACGCTAGTCAACAGTCATCCTAGGGTGTGGGGGTTCTGCCTGTGTCCTCACTAGCCCAGACAGCAGGGGAACAATGCTTTGTTGGGGACTGGTCTGGGCACCTTCTTCTATCGTCATATCTATCGTCATCATTCTGTACTTCATATCAACCTTATAGGTAGCCTGCCTAGCATATAAATATTATACATTCTACAAATCAACTTATTATCTTGTGTTTGAAGGCTTGAAGGTAGGTCTTTAACTTACTTATGCTAAATCCATTATTGTCTTTTGGATTTTCTTTTTGCAGCCTTGATTGGAGTTTCAGTCTGGGAAGAAAGAGAACCTGAGAAGCCATGGAGCCAAGCAGCCTGACTTGCAGATTCAGAAGGAATCTTAGCTCCTTCATTGTGAAGAGTCCACTCTGAGTGGCTGGCCTTGTTAATCCAATATCAGTATCTGGCAACACATCCGACATACAGTAGGTGCTCCATATATGTTTGTTGGCCACATGAACACGCGAAGATGACAATGACTCTTTGTGGGGCTGCTGTGAGGTTCAGATAAAATTTATGCTTGCTGCTATGCTATGCTTCTCAGCACAGAGAAGACACTTGGGGGATGTGAAACCCAAGGCAGTTATTATCAAATACTACGGCCCGAGTCAGAGTGCTCTGCAACTTTCTATACTTTCAAGGCTGAGCAAGCAGGATAAGCTAGCAATCTTGCATCTGGGAGGTATACTAGGATTAATTTACTCTAACCCTGGGCCCCACTCCCTACGGGACTCCAGTCTGGACATCCTGGCACCACACTCTCCCAAATGGCAGCTACTCGAGGTGCGTGCTTACTTCACCCAATTAAATGGGCTAAACGAGTGCCACTCAGAATCCAATTGCTTAGCGCCAGCAGCCATCCCGAGGTGCCCAGTAGCCACACATGGCTGGCACATTCCACAGAACAGCTCTGAGACATTTCCAAGATGGCAGAAAGCTCTACTGCCAAGGGTTTTCCTCCCCTCCCCCCGGGGAAAGCAGCAGAAAGCATATGGCATGAGGTGGGACCATTAATGGGGCGGCCAAATTATAACTGTGAGCTAGCAGGTCCCTGAATTTCTCAAGCAAGCGGGGGAAGGACAGATGGTCAGGTGGAAAGAGTGGACAGGATTTCGTGGCAGAATGAGGCACAGCTCTCAGGTTCTGTAACTCCACAATTTACCAAGCGGGGTGACAATCCTGTGACCTCCCCAAGCGATGTCCCATCTGTAAAGTGGGAGGTAGGACATTTGCTGCAGAAGGTGGGCTGTTCATAGGAAGGCTGACTACGTAGAACGTGCTTAGCAGCGGAATAGATGCGGTGAGGGGCATCAGGAGCTAGTTGTCCTAATGCTGAGGTTCTGGCTAATGAATTGATGAGAGCATCTCTTTCTAAAGTTCCTTAGGGTGACTCCTCACCCCACCACCTGCACTTTTTTTTTCCAGGCCACGATCTCTATAGATCTCTATAGATCTTTCTCCAAGCATCAGACTCATTCCCTGCCAGTAGCAAACCACCAAACCTTCCTTGCCTGTGTGTGTGTGTGTGTGTGCCATTTCCAAACTGGCATGATGACTTGAAACGTGGAGCCGTATTTTAGGTGGGAAGCAAAAAAAAGTGGCCATGTGCCCTCACTATCTTTTTTAAAAAAGATTTATGTCTTACTTTTAATCGCTTGTATGTGAGTGTGTCAGTGTGTGAGTATATGCCCCTGTATGCAGGTGTCCATGGGGGTCAGGCTGGAGCTGAGCCCCCACCCCCCACTGGAGTTACAGGCAGCTGTGAGTCACACGACCTGGGAGCCAAAATCTGCTTCTCCTCACCCTCACCGCTGAACCATCTCGCCAGCCCCCACCTTTTTTTGAGTTAGTCTCATTATGTAGCCCTGGAACCCACTATGTGGCCTGGAGTTCTCTGTGTAGACCAGAATGGCCTCGAAGTCAGAGATCCTCCTGCCTCTGCCTCCTGAGTGCTGTGATTAAAGGTACCCCTTCATGTCGGTATTTATCATAATTCTTATAACTTCCATGTTGAGGGTCTTCTGTGTGCTAGGACTAAATTAGCCACTTTACCTAAATTGTCATGTGAATCATGTACTTAGGGAGGAGGAGGGAGTTAGGGTTCGGTAAGGGGTAGAATGCCCTGCCGCTTCCTCAGAGGGCAAATGTAGAAGACTTCTTCTGGTTGATCACCTTCCCTTCCCTGTCCTTTTTTCATCACTCTCTCTTTCCTTGGGGTAATCAGCTGGTCAGGTCTTAACACGCCCCACTGGAAGTGTGGGAAGGAGGGCAGAGGCAGCCACGCTGAGGACAGAGGCCACGGGATGCAGGAAGAAGGGTGGCTTAGTTCTTGGAGTGTGTAAGAGAATGAAAACTGAGCAGGCAGTGGTGCAGGCTTGGTGTGGGTTTGCGTGTGTAAAGCATGCTTTGTCTGCAGACCTCGACCTAAAGGAGAGAGAAAAGCTCTATAGCCTAGGCAGCCGGGGATCAGAGAAGGGTGCGGAAGGATGATATGGGTCATGTGCCAGGCTGGCTTCAGACGTCTGTTTCAGCCCTTGTTGAGTTTCTGTCATGTAGAGCTAGGTTGTCAAGCTTGGCAGCAAGGGCTTTGCCCACCGAGCTCTCGCCGGACAGAGCTAGGTTCCTGGCACATGATATATATTTGCCGAAAAACAGTGAGTTGTGTGGGGGGGGCATCATCCCACTTTATGGATGTTAAAACCAACTAAAGGCTGAAGAAGTAAATTTTCTAAACAATAGACCATCGAGGTGGCATTTGAACCCAGGGCACACAATGCTCTCCTTGACTTTTTTTTTTTTTGTGGGAAACTATAATAACATCCTTCCCTTAATACACGGGACTTTAATCCAGTCTTTTGTAAGTTCAAAGGACTTCTTTTTTTTTTTTTTTTTAAGAGAGTCCTGGTGGTTATTACCATGTTAACTTTTCTGAAGTGTCTCTTTCTGAACAGTGGGTTGAACTGGATGCAGTTACAAAGTCTTGCCAGCAGGTGGCGAAACAAAACCAATAACTCAAGACACAGCCCCCCCCCCCCCCCCCCCCCCCCCGCCGCCCCCTTTTCATGGAGGAAATGGTACTCAAACCAGCGGCAGGTTGGGTATCTGGCTTTATTTTGTGATTTCAACGTCAACGAGTCCTCCAATGTCTTCTGTTTGGGTGCTCTTTTAGGCTCGCTAAGGTCCTCAGGATAAATTCCTTATAGCTAAATACCAAATCCCACTGTCTCGTCTTCTCAGGTGCTTTAATGCCCTTTTCTACCACTTTTGTCCTTTTTGGCCCCTCTGCCTGGAGGACCCCTGCCATCCTCAGTCTGGTTAATTCCATCTTATCTTTGGGAACTCCAGGGTTACCTGCAGGAAGCCCACTTCTAGCCCGCGGTGGATGGGATTCCTTTTTTGTTTGTCTTCCTGTCATGGCACAGGTGCCTGGGGGGAGGGGCGTACCATTCTTCTTTGCTTGACTGTCTTCCCAGTAGGCAGTCGGTTCCCTTAACGATGAGAGTTGTGACCCCCCCTCCCCCGTCATCCCCACATCCACCCCCGCCCCAGACACCAGACAGTTTAACAGCTTAAAGTTAAAAAGCATTGAAGCACAAACAAAGAACAGGTGAACGCTTACAGAGAGATGATGGCTGGGGTCATGGGACTTGTGAAGCTTGGGGGTGTAGACTCTTTTGTAGACACAGGCAAGGGGCCTCGCCCAGGGCAGCGGCCCTGTGCTGTCTCTGTTTTCTAGGGTAGAAAGGTTGTGCTTTCCATCCAACGGTTTCTTGATTCCTCATAGCAGCCTCCTTTGAAGCTCCTCAAACACCCCCAAGGAAGGATGCATGTTTCTCAAGACATTAAAAAAGGGTGTAATTTAAATAAGTGAAAAGAAAAATGCATTTTAATTGCGTTATTATACTAATTTATGTCTCCTGACCACCTTGAAAAAAGTGCTTTTTCACGGCGTGGAAGCCCATTAGGGTTGGGAGTTGAGACTAATTGTTTCAGATGGCTGGGGAGAGACAGGGAAGCTTTGTTTTCACTTCTAAGCGGGTGGGTAAACAGGCTTCACTCTCGGGCCACTCTCATCAGCTCCTCGACCATAGCTGTAGTGTCTGTGCTGGTGAGGTGCTGGCACAGAGTAGGTGCTCAGGTAGGGCTGGCACAGAGTAGGTGCTCAGGTAGAACTTTCTCAGTGGACACAAATGAATGCGCAAGGGCAGGCTGGGAGAGAGTCTGTGGAAGATGGAAGGTGGATGGCTCTCTTCCTCATGTGAGGAAGTCCTGTGGGGGCTGGTGGTACAGAAAGCAGGAAATGAGTAACTGCTGGGCTCCTCCATGTAGCCTGGGCAGGGCATCTCCAGATGCAAGGAGTTTTGCTCAGTCTTTGGAGCCAGCCTGTGAAGGGGACTGGGTATATAGATCCGGGAGTGGAGACGCAGAGGCTTTAAGAAATCAGTGTCTGGGAAGAACCACTTGAGTATGATGTTGAGGCAGATCTGAATCCAGCTCCCTTCTTCCTGAGTTAGGTCCTGTTAGATGGTAGCTCCCCCTATGGCCATGAAAGGGAACACCTGTTGTCTTAGTGGGTTTGTGCTGCCATAACAACCTGCTCTAGGCTGTGTAGCTTATAAGCAAACACTTCTGCTTAAATAGTTCTGGAGGTAGAGGCTTCTCAAGACTTCTCTGAGAAGCAGTCAACTGTTTGATTTGGTGTCTGGTGAGGGCCTGCTTTCTGGGTAAGCAGATGGCACCTTCTCTCTGGGTCCTTCTCACATGGCAGAAGTGCCAAGAGGCTCTGTGGGGGTTGTACAGTAAGGGAACGGACATCACTCCTGGCAGCGCCATCCTCATGACGCGATCACTTCCGAAGGCCCTACTTGCTAACACTTTTACCCTGGTGGCTGGGTCTCTCATCTCTGAGTTGAGCTAGAGGGCACAGACATTTTAGTCTATGGCACCAGCTTCACGCAGGCACTAACCTACGGCTTATTCTACGTGACCCCAGTATCCAGAACTCAGTGGCTGTCAGGTAAATGGTGAGAGCCCTGTTCATAAGAATCCTCAGGACCCAGTTTCCAGAAGCTCAGTTCTTAATACCTTTGTCTTAGTTTTAAGTACTAGGACATGAAGCTGGTGGTATCCACTCCACACCCACTAGAATGATGACTGTGATGGGAAAGTCAGGTGACAGCAAGCATTGAAAAGTGTGAGGGGAAATCTGAGCCCTCCCTCATTTTTAGGGGGGATGTAAAGGGTGTAGGCTCTTTAGAAGGCAGTTGGCAGTTTGTCCAAAAGTGAAATGTAGAGTTATCAATTACTTCAGAAAGTTAAATCCTAGGTGTTGTACTAATAAAAATAAAAGCATATGACTACCCCACAGAAACCCCCATATAAATATTTAAAGTGTCATTCTTCATTTAGTAGCCCCGAAGTAGAAACAACCCAAATGTTATCAACTGGCAAATGGAAAAATGTGCTTTTAAAATGGGGACTAGCTGGGTAGTGATGCCACACACCTTTAATTCTAGCACTTGGGAGGCAGAGGCAGGTGGATCTCTGTGAGTTCAAGGCCATCCTGGTCTACAGAGAGAATTTCAGGATAGCCAGGGCTACACAAAGAAAATCTGTCTTGAAAAACAAAACAAAACAAAACAAAACAAAACAAAGTACTATTAGAAAACAGAAAAGAATGAAGCTGAATAATGCTACAATATAGATTAGTCTCAAGACATTATGCTAAGTGAAAGAAACGAGTCTTGGGATATGAAGATGGCACAGTGAATAAAGCCACTTGGCATCAAGATTGATGACCCGATTTTGATTCCTGGCACTCATATATTGGAAGGAAAAAACTGACTTGAGTTGTTTTCTAAGTTCCACATGCATCCTATGGTATGTCCCTTAATAAATAAATACATTTAATAAAAAATTAAAGATACCAGTACCAAAAGTCCCCAAACTACACACATTTACTGATATTCAAAGTTAAGATTAGGAAAATCTATAGAGCTCTTAAATGGATCATGCTTGCCCAGAGTTGACAGAATTGGGACAGAAGTTATGTTACAGGCCCATAGTAAGAAAAACCAGCATGTTGATGGTCAAAACAAACATTCAGACCAGTGGAATAGAATAGAGGACCTGAAAGTAAATACATACAAACACAACCGTTAGATTTTTGACCAAGGTGTTTGTAGTGGAAGTTTTGGTTTCTTTAAAAACTCAGTTATGTTACGCAAAAAGGTTTTTGTTTTAATCCCAAGTGTGGGATATGGAGTTGCTTTTAGTTTGTCCTTAGCTGATAATTGCCTCATGGGGCTCGGAGAGGAGCCTGGTCTTTGGCTCTGGTAATAGCCTTGTGCTGCTTGGAGAGGCTGTGGCCTTTTCCAGCTGCAGTTGGTTTAATTTTGAGGACTCAGAGAGGGTATAAATTCCAGAGCCGAGGGAGAGAGAGAGAGGAGATCCTCCGAGGAAGAACACTTCAAGGAAATGGACAGACTGAGGAGGAAGAAGGCTGCTTGTTCTGCTGTGCTTGCCATTCACTGTTGCTGGACAGCTGGATACCGTGATGACTGAGATTGTTATGTTCTCAAAGAATCGGATGACCCTAACATGCCGTAACTAGCCAAAGGGAACTCCACCCCCTCTCCACACTAACCTGCTTTCTCTCCTACAGAGTGTTGGAAGGTATTGGGAGGGATAAGGGGTGGAGAAGGGAGGTAGAGGCGATGAACCCCAATGAAACAAAGTTTAAAAAGCATTACTATCAGGTGTCAGAAACATACTTTGGAGCTTTTAAAAACAAAACAAAGCAGGAACACTGGATATCCACATGTAAAATAATGAAACTATGTCTATATCTCTGCCTGAACAACAACAAAAAATCTATTCAAAGTGGATCAAGGACTTTAATGTAAGACATCAAAACCTCAGGGGCTGGAGAGATGGATCAGTGCTTAAGAACTCTTGGTTCTCTTGTAGAAGACCAAAGCTCAGGTCCCAGCACTTGCATTGGGCAGCTCTTAACCAGCAGCTCCAGTGGAGTTAACCCTCCTCTGGCCTCCATGGTCACTGCACTCGTATGCTTATAGTTAAAACAACAAACAAACAAACAAATAAAAATCCAACCTCTATATGAACCTCTAATAAGAAAACATTGGCAAATGTATCAAGTTATAGCCATAAGCAAAACCTTTCTGAAGAGGATTCTGGCTGCTTTTCAAACAAGTCTCAGTGCCTTAGTGACACTTTGGACACTACCTTCTATGACTCCTGTCGACAGTTTTCTTGTCCCCTTGGTTCTGTGACAGGGAGTACTGGATTTGAATCTGAGATGCAACCAACCCACAGATTCAAGTGTTGAAGGCTTGGTCCCCAGTTGGTGGTGCTATCTGAGAAGGTGGTTGAAACTTCAGAGAGATCTAGTAGAAAGAAGTAGCCCTCTGTGGACATGGACGTAAAGGTGTACCAATTCCCCAGTTCCCTCCCTTATTCTGCTTCCTGATTGTCTCAAGGTGAAAGGCTCCTCCTCTATACGCCTCTGTCATGAGGATGGGTGAGAATGTCTAAAGCCAGGAGCCAAAATAACTTCTCAAGTTGTTTCACAGCAAGGAAAAGTCTGACTAACATAGGGGGAGAGGCCAAAAATAGCTTATTGTTTTTATTTATAATGTTTCCATGTACAGTGTGAAAGAAACAATGTTTGTGCTTATTGGCTGCATCCATATAGGCATTTACAGTTCAAAAACAAAACTTTTTATACAGGACAGTACTTCTATCATAACAACAGGGGGGAAAACTGTTCATTGAAAACTGTAAATGGCCTTTTCCCAGGAAGGAAATGGGGGATACTCAGAGGCCATCATTATGGCTTGCATGTACCTTATATCTTTTCTAAGTCATAATATAATAAGACTGCTCCAAATGAAGTAGACTGATGAGTTTGGAACATGCTCATTCAAGTGTCTGTAGCTTAGTTTGATGAAGCTTCGTGCTGTTGAGTGGGACCTGTCGTCTTCCTCCTATATGCTACCTGAAAATTCTTTCTTGGAGATGCTTGGCCCCATTCATATTTGCTGTTATTTCTCCATGCCTCGACATTATGGGTATGATACTAACCCTTCCATACAACACTCATGTACCTGATTACTGTCTCTGAAGTCGGGTTTCTTTACACACACACACACACACACACACACACACACACACACACACCACTTTTACCACCTCCTCAAACAATGCCATGAGTGGGGGAATAAGTCTGCACACATGCATTTGTGGGAGACATTTGGATTCAAACCACAACACCCCTTGTCACAGAATGAAGCTGACAAAGAATGCTACTTCATCTAGGAGATAGATGCAAGTGGGAATCAAGGTTGAAGGAGGCACTGTCAAGGTTGTCACTACACACATAATGCTCGTGACTAACAGTGTTTGTCCCAGAGAGGGAAGGTCTCTAACTGAGCAGTAGAGGCTAATACTTTGTGTTTTATGTACAGAACACTTGGTGAATGCCCTTTGTGTTCTCTCTCTCTCCCTCTCTCTCTCTTTCTCTCCATCTGCCCTTCCATTTCTCCATCCCCTTTTTCTTCCCTGCCTCTCTTGATCTCACTGCACAAAGTGTTAAGTGTGAATCTGAAATGTTGCCCAGAGATTCGAGTGTTAACACCTTGCTCTTCATTGGGAGGCACCACGAAGCATTTTTAAATGTGAGGGAAGTACAAAATGCACAATGACGTTATGCATTTTCCCTTTGTTTAGTTCGTTTTATCACTGGTTTTTCAAACTCTTGAATTGTGCCTTAGCTTGAACTCTGTCCTTACGTGTTTGAAGTGATCTCAACGTGAAATGTTAGTATCACTGAGTCATGGCTGTCTTAGGGTTTGTGTTGCTGAGATGAAACATATCTCTGAAAGAGAAGTTGAGGAGGGAAGAATTTATTCCGCTTACACTCCCATATCACTGCTCAGCATCAAAGAAGGTCAGGAGAGAACTCAAGCAGGGCAGGAACCTGGAGGCCAGAGCTGATTCAGAGGCCATGGAGGGGTGCTTCTTACTGGCTTGCTCTTCATGGCTTGCTCAGCTTGCTTTCTTGTAGAAAGCAGGATAACTAGCCCAGGGCTGGTGCCACCTACAAAGGGCTGGGACCTCCCAATCAATCACTAATTAAGAAAATGCCTTGCATGCAGAAAGGGGAGGAAGGGTGGGATCGGGAGGGGAGGATACAAAATGAATAAAGTGTAATTAATAATAATAATAATAATAAAAATAATAAAAAGCTTTAAGACAAAAAAATAAAAAAAAGAATGAGTAAAGAAAATGCCTTGCAGCTGGATCTTATGGAGGCATTTTCTCAAATAAAGTTCCCTCCTTTCAGATAAGTTTAGTTTACATAAATTTGACATAACCCTGTCAAGCACACTGGGTAAAAAGTGTAAAAAACATACTATTATTGAGTTAAAGAAGTCAAAGCACAGAGAGCCATTCCTCTCCTACAGTGTTAGGAATGACCTTTGGTAAAGACTTAGGACTGTGGACACACTTGAGGGGAAAAACTCTCTAAAAGGGGGACATAGCCGGGCATGGTGGCACATGCCTGTAATCCTAGCTCAGGGAGGCAAAGGCAGGCAGATCACTGTGAGTTTGAAGCCATCCTTGTCTACAAATCGAGTCTAGGGGAGCCCAGGCTACACAGGGAATCCCTGTCTGGAAAAACAAAAACAAAACAATCAAAAAAGAAAAAAGGAAAAAATGGGGGGGCATGAGGTAGTCCTTTGTAATTCTGGAAATATTCCATGGAATATCAGCGGAAGTTGCTACACAATTGTACATAGTCCATCTATGTCTATGTAAATTAAATAAGCTCAGCTCTTAATAATTCTTTATCTGCTGATTATAACTTGATACAAATGTAGACAAACATTAAGATCTTCCCTCTCCCCGGGATTCCATAGAGTGGCTAACATTTGCTTCTCTTGCTGTCAGTTCCTCTCTTTCTTTGGTGCCCTGGTGATGTTCTATTCTTTTTCTGTGAGCTCAAGTGAAGATGTAAGAGAATATTTATGGCGTTTTCCATCACGTATTATCCTTCTCTTGTGGATGGCTGACAGAAATCTGCCACATTGCTGGAGTATCTTCTAACAGAAATCACGTTTGCAGGCATGCCACAGGTATTTTGTCGGGTAGAACATACATATTTTAGTTTATTTGGTGAAAAATCACATATTTTTATAGCGTATAGCATGACAATTTGAGACGGGCACATCGTGCGATGATCAAACGCCATTTCTCTATCCCCGAACAGTGATCATTACTATGTGTTGGGAAACGTCAAACTCTTCTAGCTCTTTATAAAAACACACGATGGTTCTTTGTAAGCTAAGCCACCCCAGAGAGGCAGAGCACTGGAGCTTACCCCTCTGTCTAACTGTATTTTAGTATCTGTTATCTGAGCTTTATCTATCCCTCCTTTGCCCCCTCTAGCCTCTAGTGACTACCATTCTGCTCTCTACTTCCATGAAACCTCCTTTAACTTCTATACTGGAATGGGAGCATGTGATACTAGTCTTCCTGTGTCTAGCTTATTTTACACAGTGTCCTCTATGGCCATGTACCTTGTTGCCAATGGCAGTATTTTTCCGTTTTGTGTGTGATTATTGATTTCACTGAGAACACGGGTATTTCTTCAGTCACTTTGGCACCCAGCTGAGTTCAGGGAGAGTCCTCACAGAGGATCCTTTAGTTAGCAGAGCTTCCCAGGGATCTGAAGAAAAGAGCTTTATGTGCCATGGTGGAGATGATCCCTTGCAATGTTCATTGCATTGAGAGTCAGCCAGAGGAGCTATGTGTACAGTTTCCATAGGGTGCAAGGAGTCTCCCGTGGGATTCTGATGGCTCCAAATTTATTCGGGGTGTTTCAGGCTTAAAGGCTCAGGCATTTCAGGATTTCCCTGTGGACTGACACAATCTAGTTATGAGGTCTTTCTATGAAAGAAGAGACTCCTCTGAGGCATTTGATGTGGAGTCCCAGGCTCAAAAATGGGGTCTGTGGGACAGTGAATGAACAATTTCTGATGCAGCACGTGGTTCCAACAAGAAGCCCTTTATGAATGTTTTCCTTCCAATACCATTATGCTTGGGGAATGCCTGGGCGCTCCAGTGTAACTTCAACAGCTGCAGAAGGAGAATCAATCATGGCCGACCCTTGGGTCATGTAGGGGGCTAGAGCAGGAACAGCATCACCTCTGCTGTAGACAAGAGCTGACTGTGTGGGACTAATTGTGGAAAACAACTACAAGGTGTCAGCATGCTCACTGACAATGAACCAGGTCTGCATTACAGGCAAGATAGACTTTCTTTTTTCCTCCCCTTGGCTTTCTGATAGGGGACAGGACTCTTCAGGGTGAATAGGTCCCAGGGGTATAGTAGACTCAGAGGCTTGTTTAGCTAAAAGCCGTTCACAGCTTTCTCCACACACTGCCTTTTTCAATGATAAAAGATGAAAAATTGAAGTTGTTTAACATGCCAGCTTTCCTTGAAGAAGCAGTGGTCATGTGCTCTAGTTCTTGCCAATAAGATTAGGCAGAATTCTTATTTTCAGTTAAAAGGGGACCTGAGAGTTGGCTCAGCAGGCGTAGATGCTTGAAACCAAGTTCAATAACCTGAATTCAGCCTCCAGAACCCACTCTGGGACAGGAGAGAACGGATTCCCTTAAGTATGTTGTGACATGTGTGAGTCTCCAGTGCCCTACAGAATAATAATGAAATAAGAAAAATCCAAATCCAAGGCAAATCTGTTTGCCCTTAGATTCTTCATCTTTCTCACTGGAGGTGTGGCAGCCTTTCTGTGACCACATATGATAGACTAAAGGTCAAGACCGGAGACCCTGGATCTATGAGAACACCCTTCAGGGACATTTCTGCCTTGTGCTGCCTAATTTGGTGACTTGCTATGGACAGCTGTCTTGCTATGGAAGGCAAATACAGTATTATTTGGACAAGGCCCTCTGGCTGGGTTCTCTGCTGTTTATAGTGGAAACTGTCCTTTAATGCTACAGAGATAAAGTCTTAAGGTAGCAGATACTGTACCGCTTAATAACAGGGGCTTGCAGCTACTCAAGTGATTAATTGGAAAGACGAGAGAAATGTAGTCATGTGGTAACCTCAGTTGGTGATGTGGATTATGTAGTTTTAGGCATTATGTCATCCGTTCCCAAAATAGCATCGTGATAGGCCGGAAGCAGGTGCCATCAACCTTGATACCCTTGGAGGGCTAAAGCCCAGAGACATTCAATGAATGATTTTCGAATTATATAAATGATACGTGAACGGGAACAGCCATAATCATGGCAAGCATAATCTCCCGATTGTGGCACATAGTCCTTTGTGTGTCACAAGCACTTGGGCGATCACTGCTTGAATAGCTGTGTTTGGTAGACAATCCATCACCAACTGGCGACAAGCAGATTTCTGTGTAAGGAGGCAATTCGTATGATGATGGGCCTTCCTAGATTCGTAAGTCTCTTCTATGGGAAAATAGGGGATTTTCCAGTGCTTTTGAAGGTGCCTGTCCTTTAGAATTCTCATTTTGACTGAACGTGTACCCTGCCTGGAAGAACTCGCTAAGAAAATTCATTGAAGGACCACTGTGATGTGTCTACCATATGAAGGAGTCTTTCTAGTACCCCCCCTTCTCTTTGTCCTTTGTGGGAGACCCATGTTTCTTGGATGTAGAAGTGGTCTGCATCTACCCCTTCTAAATGATGGTTCGATTGTTTTTTTCCCATCTGAAGACTTTACATTTGTGTCTTTGCTGCATCTTCAGCATCCACAGGTTTTCAAAGGAAACATTTTGGTTTGTTGGTTTTATAGTTTTTTTTTTTTTTCTTTTTTAAACCAACAGGACTTCCACTATTAGCCTATATTTAACAATTGCTGCTTCAAGGGTTGTCTTATCTACCCTCTGCCCTCCACATATGTATCATCTTCAGGCTTCACGGCAGGAGCATTTACCTTCTGTGCCAACTCAGTGGCCCAAAGGAATTCTTACTATTTCTGTATTTGGCCCACCATTGACAACTCTCCGAGGTGATTTGCTTCAACCACATCTTCCCCTCCACTGGAAGGGAACTGAAGTGGGTCTTGATGATCTCAGGCTCTTTGGAGCTCTGAGTCTTTCTAAAGAGCTCAGTAGTGTGGGCTGAGCCTCTTGGCCCCTCCCATCTGATGCTGAAACTCCCTCCCTCCCTCCCTCCTTCCCTCCCTCCCTCCTTCCTTCCCCACCTTCCTCTCTGCTTCCCAGTCCCACCCCCAATCCCCCATCCCAGCAGGTGCCTGGTGATGGACTGGAGGCTGTTGCCAGGATTCTAGCCCAGAGAACCCCTTTCTGGGTACAATTCCTCTGCAGCAACACGTCCATTTGCTCAAGTTCCTTCTGAGGCTGGACATTATCTTTCCCACCATTGAAAAGGAAAACCTATAGCCTATTAGGAGGTCAGACATGGAAATGATCTCTAGGGAAAGCACAGTGCCATGAAAGTACTTTTTAAAACTCAAGAACACTTGTCTAAGGACAAGTTGCTACAGACAGTCAAACTATTTTCCTCAGAGGGGAATTATTTATTTTCATACTCAGTTTTGGAGAATGCAGTCTATGGTGGCAGAGAAGGTATGGCAAAACAAAACCATTCACTCCAGGGCAACCAGGAGGCAGAAGGGACACTGAAAGGGGCCAGGGACAACATACTCTGAAGGACCAGTGATTTACTTCCTAAAGCTAAACTAAGATCCTAAAGTTTCCAGAACTTCCTGCAAATGGAACCAGGAACTAGAGCCCTGGGGTTTACCTCTGGGTGCTCTGGGAGATATTTTCTATTCAAACCATACGCCTCTACCCCTGGCATCAGAGGCTCATGGCCACCTCGCACTGCAAAATGTATCCAGTCTAGCCCTCAAAGTTTAGTTGAATCTTTTCAGAGCAAACTCTTAGCTGTGAGCCTTTGTAAAAATATACATACGTACATATACACATACATAAACACACATACATACATACATACATACATACATACATACATACATATCTCCAAGATAACAATGGTTTAGAGTAAATGCAGGTATTCCCAAAATAAGGAATAAGGATATAAAAGGAAGGAACAAGACTGAAAACCAGGAGGAGAGCATTAAGTTTTGTAGCTCCATGTGTACCATTGGCAGTACATGTGGGATATTTAGCACCAAGAAGGATTGGTCATGCCCATCCTGGTGGCCATGTTGGTTGCCGGCCACAGACCCTCTCTCTGGAGGCAGATACCGGCTGCCTGTGTCCTTCTTCAGCAGAAGTTCTATGTTCCTGCTGTCTCTAATATTCTGAACTCACCATTGAAGCTTAGATTTTCCTGCACAGCTTAACTCCTACCCCTCTCATACATTCTTAGGAGCCAGCTTTTCAATGTATTGTTATTATTATTACTATTATCATTATTATTTCATGATTGGCTTTTCTGATACAGGGTTTCTCTGTGTAATCAATAGCCCTGGTTGTCCTGAACTCACTTCGTAGACCAAGCTGGACTTGAACTCAAAGATCCTCCTGCCTCTGCCTCCTGAGTGCTGGGATTAAAGTGTGCACCACCATGTCTGATTTACTTTTTTTTTTTTTTTAATGAACAATCCCGGATGGAGTTGTAGCTTGGTCGTAGAGTGTTTGGCTAGTATGCACAAGGGCCAGGGTTTGATTCCTAATGCTGCAAAATTAAACAAAAAGTTAAAAAGTGAAATAACTATAAAAAGACCTTTATTCCTAACCTTGAGCTCTCAGTCTGCTTGGCCCCTTCCCCTAAATCTACAGAGGCTGTGCTGTCTCCATTTTTAATACTCTCTCCAGCTTTTTTCTTCTCATCTGGATGCTGCTAAAAACTGTTCTTGGCAAAGTTCCCTGTGTCTTCTGTGTTTCTGTGTGGACAGATCCAGCGTTACTCTTCTGGTGTGTGTGTGTGTGTGTGTGTATCGTTGGCTGTCTTGTACTCACTTTGTAGACCAGGCTGGCCTCGTTGAACTCAGACAGATCTGCCTGCCTCTCCCTCCCAAGAGCTGGTATTAAAAGTATGTATCACCATAGCCAATCGGATCACAGCATCTTAATCCAGTGTTTCCACTCCAGGCCGTTTCATGTTGCTCTTCACATGTAAACCTCACACATACAAATAATCTCACAGGACTCTGAGGCTTAAAGACCTCTGAGTGGCTTTGTAACATTTTAGAACAGGTTGTCAGCTCCCTTTTGGGTTGGCCCTGCCTTCGCCCATGCTCGGATCCTTTACTCTTCCTTGTCACCCTAGTGAGCCAATTTGGGTCGCTCTTATTCCATTCCAGGCCCTCTGCAAGCTTTGTCTTGTCCCTGAGCTCAGGCAGTCTTGCCCTTTCTCTCCCTGGCTCCTTCCTCTGTTCTCTAAAAAAAAAAAAAAAAAAAAAAAAAAAAAAATTACACCTGAATAACTTTTCAATATTCTTTGTCTCTTTGCCCTGTTGGTTTCCATCATGACACTTAATTATCCTGTGTATTGCCTGCCTTTCTCAGTTGGGTGTATGTGTTTGTCCACTGCTGGGCACCTAACTGCAGTGTATACTTGTTGAATCAATAATAATGGACTAGGGACAACCTGAAGGTCTACCCTTGGTCTCATTTGGCTGTGTCCTTCCTGACACAGGAGGCTCCTGACTGAGGAGGCTGCTATTTTGGGTTGCTTAGCCCCTGCTCCTGTTATGTTGTCTGGAAACACAGAACACATCCACATGGCAGGGGATGAAGCCTGCAGGCCAGGCTGAGTTCTTTGTGGTCATGGCTGGACTTGTGGCCTGTTCATTGCAAGTGTGTCTTCAAGCCCCATGGACTGGACTTGGTAAAAGACATTCTTTCCTCACTAGGCCTGAGGCTAAAAGGATAAGAGCTCAGAGCCAGTGAGGCCAAGAGTCTGAGAGAACAGAGAGAGGCAGTGATGCCAGGTGGAGAGAGATGGTGAATGGTGCCAGAGCCCTTGATGTTGTTTAACCAGCTTGGCTTAAGGAGCTCCTGTAAGGTGTCTTAGAAAGGGTTTCTATTGGCGTGAAAAGACTCCATGACCACAGCAGCTCTATAAGAAAACATTTCACTGGGGCTGGCTTGCCGTTCAGAAGTCAGTCAGTCCATTGTCGTAGTGGGGAGTGGGGGTGGAGGAGCTGGGCCGCAGGCAGCAGGAAGAGCAAGAGAGCCACCGGGCCTGGCTTGAGCATTGACTCCTCAAAGCCCACCTTCATTTCTTCAACAAGGCCACACCTGCTCCAACAAAGCCACACCTCCTAATAGCGCTATTCCTTGGAAGCCATTTTCATCCAAACCACCACATACAGGCTGACAAGAGAGTGCTCATAGAAGCATATTCCCCCCCCCCCTTTTAAGATAGTCTTGGTATATAACTTAGGTTGGTCCCCAATTTGTAACCTTCATGCCTCTGCCTCCTCTGGGTTGGGGTTACATGCGCGCCACCACACCCACTTTGGAACTTCCTTGAAATACATATTTTGATCCCAGGAACGTGGCTCTCAGCATCCTAAATCACAGGAATCCACAGTTGCCCCCATTCTTCCCCTGGAGGGAGATTTTTTGAACTCTACGTGAGCAGCCAAGCTGTGTAATTTAGGAGACTGTTATTGTGGGTCTGAAGGCCACGGTCCCCATCACGGCCAGCTCACTGAGCATGCTCAAAGGCTGGAATGGCCACACTCCATCCGCTCATTACCCCTGACATTTCCTGTCCTTGACACACTCACAGAAAATGTGAATATAGAAGAGCAAGCCTTTCTTGGATGAGTGTCAAAATCTTTCATTTTCATTATATTTTGTTTGAGCTGTTGGGAGACTTTCTTCATTAGCAGTGTCACAGGGAGAGCTTGTATGCCGCAGGCTTTGATCTAAAACGGTTTAAAGTGAAAGCAGCTGCTTTTTTTTTTTTTTTTTTTTTTTTTTTTGAGCAGCCTCCCTTCCAGGTCCCCCGAGAATACAACTGAATCACGAAACGCGAAGGGCATGACCAGGTCTCTGTTGGCGGAGAAGCCCTGCCCGTTTCCATAAATGTGAGTCCACTGAAAGTCTGGCTTCTCATCTCTTCTCCAAACTGTGTTCTTCATCTCTGGCTGCCCCTCCCATCCATTTGAAACACTTGAGACCCGAAACCACAGCAACTTAATTTCCCCCCTTGCTGTTTTATGCACTGAAATCATCGCTGCCGCCTCTTTCCTTTACTACGTCCACTCCGGGGTCAGTGGGTTAAGAAAAGCCTGCTGCCTTCCAGAACTGGTGTTCTCTAGGCTGCTTGTGTTCCCCGGGCTCCAGTTCCACATTCTCTCTAATGAAATTCAACTGTAGTCGAGAGTTTTCCAATACCGTGTTTAGCTGTGAAAACCTGAAATATGGTCAGCATGAGTTGAGATAAGTTATTAACTGTACATGCAGGATTTAAAAGATTGAACGCAAAAGAAAGAGAATATGAAGTATCTCATTGGGTTTTTAATCAATTACTTGTTAAAATTATTGACGTATAATATGCTGGAAACGGGTTATGAACTTGCATGAAAAAGCAAAATAGTTTGCTTACAATGGGTTGATTCGAACTGTTAAAATGAGTGACTTTCGCTTGGTGCTTATGAGTCCTCCCGAGGAAGAGTCGATAGAATAGCTAGAGAGGTCGTGGGGCTTACTTTGGAAGGACTCACATGGGGCCGGAAACCGGAAGGCTCCCACTGTTCTTTCTGCACAATGGAGAACCAGAGAAGCCAGGTAGAGGCCGAAATCCCAGGACCCTGCTTAGCCCTGCAGGTGTGGGGCCCCGGGGCTCTGGCAGGAAAAGACAGGAAATTCTTCCTTCATCTCCTCTGGTCTATGCAGGCCTGCTGGGCTGAAAGATGTCCACCATGTTGGTGAGGAGGGTCTCTTCTCTCCGTCTGCTGATACAGATGCTGCTCTCTGCTGGAGACATCCTCACAGACACAGTAGAAAGAACGATTATCAGGGGATACCGTAACCCGGGCAAGCTGACTTAGGAAACTAACCACTACACAGATGGCTGTTAGGAAACCAGGGGTTACATTTGAGGGTTGCATTTTGTTTCTGTTGTCAGCAGAGGTTTATAGACCATGGGTTTTCCTATGGCCCTTAAGGACTTAATGTACATTAGCCTGTGTCACCCTCAGAGAGGCAGTGCTCTCCCTGCTGAGCCAGCTCCCTAGATAATAAACAAATATTATCTGTCTTTATGTGTGTCATCCCTGCCCTCCTTCTTCTCTTTCTCCTCCTCTTCCCCCTCTTTCTTCCTTGATAGGGATTCACTATGTCATAAGGGTGGCTTTGAACTCATGGTAATCTTTTTGCTTTAGTGTCTCCAGTGTTCCGATAACAAGGGTGTCCCATGACACCTAGAAAGTCATCTCTTCCTCCTCCAGAAAAACAAACAAACAAACAAACAAACAAACAAAGAAATAAACAAACCTCAGCCTCTCGCTTTCAGTTTATTCTCTAATCATGTTCATATTCCATCACCTTTGACTTGTACAGCTTACATTTTCACTCTAATCTCCCTTAATTATATCTGTATTTAATTGCATGTGGTTGTTTTCTTGTCTCCATTTGTATTATTTCTTTCTTTTCTGCCACATGCAATCTGCATTATATTCTATCCAATACTACCTTCATTTCTGTATGTTTTGCATTTTGTCAACTATTTTCGAGTTTGGCTAGCTATTCATAGTTCATTTCTTCTTTCTTAGTTTTTGCTACAACCTCCTTGAATTCAGGCATTTTTACTTTATGGTTTTCTGTTGAAGGCATTTTTGTTTCATTATTGCTTTAAATACTTGGCTTTCATGTGTTCTGCCTTTATATATGGCTACGAATCACCAGCATGCAGTACCCGAGGAAACCAGAAGGGGGAAGGGCATTGGACCCCCTGACACTGAAGTTACAGAAGGTTTGGAGTGCTGGCACTATGTGGGTGCTGGCAACCGGGCCCAGTCCTCTGAAGAGCAGCCAGTGCTCTTGATTGTAGAGGGCTTCTCTCCAGTTCTCTTGCTGTTGCTTTTAAAACTTCATGGTGACATGTTTATGTACAATTTTTTTCCTTTACAGCAGTAGTTTTTGATGATTGTGCTTCATTTATTGGCAGATTTCTTCAGCTGTGTTCACCTTTTCTTTTAACCATATATATGCCATATAACCCTTGTTTATATGCTATGCTAGTTCACTTTTTGTTTTTAACCCAGACAGGTTAGCTCACTTTTTAAAATGTCCATTTTCATTAACTACTGATTTTTCAGTTCTCTCTGTCTAATATATGAGTTTTGATGGTTTTGATGGAATGCCTCACAGTCCATAGCATTCTTTTCCTCTCTTGTTCACACACATACACACACACACACACACACACACACACACACACACACACACACACACTGTGGCGGGGCAGGGGGAGGGAGGAAGGGAGAGCAGGAAATAAAGTCCACCCATGGCATTCTTTGTGAAAAGTCTTCTTCCCTTTCCTCCCTTGTTTCTCAGGAATCCAGGTAGCTCCACCCCCAAGTCCTGGCCCCAGCTTCTTGTTGTAAAAAGATGATATAACTTAACAGACTTCTGGGTGAGCCCTGACCTTCAGGAGATTTTCTTCCTGAGTTCAGATCTGCCATCAACAGCTGCCTCACTGCTCAGTCTCCCTCAGCCTTTTCTTCCCAGGAGGTTTCTGTCTGATTTCAGCTGTTTGTCAACTTTCTAGCACATTTTTTTGGGGAGGGGCCTGCAAATTGTATTTCATTCCTTGTTTTGCTGAAAATGGAACTTGTGTATTTTTCCTCTCACTTTTTTCTTTTCCTGTAACTTTATTGAGAAAATGGAGATATAAAGGAATGTATGCAGCCACATTTGTACCATAAGCCCCTCAGCAAATGCTGATGTGAAAAACTAAAGAACCGAGACTAGGGAGTCTTGGTTAAGTGAGAAAGAAGAGCCTTTCTTAACAGTGAAGGAAATGATAAAACAGACAAGCACAGAGTTGCACTCGACCTTGGCAATTCAGAGCATCGAGGTGAGTTATTCTGGTCTGCTCTGTACCAGACTGCACATGCTAACGCTTTCCATTTGGGGCACTTTGAAATGAAACCCTCATACCCACTAGCACACATTCCTGTTTAAAGACCCAACTGGGTGAATTATCAGAGACTGTATTATATGACTGTATTATACCAAACTGTGGTTATTCTATCACAGTAGTGGGGAATGTTTGGGATATGCATACCATTTCTCTCTTCTCATCTTGTAAGTAATGTGTTTGCCTATTAAGAGTCTTCTTTCAATTTGGTGGAGGTTTAGAACTCAGATACTAAAGATTGCTAGCATATAGAGAGTAAACAAAGGACACTGGTGCCTGGAACTTGTAATATATATATTGGTGGCGAATCCTGTTTCCCCAGCTCCCAACACAATATATTGAATTGTTAATCAGTTAGAAGTTCATTTCATATATGCTTAATTATATTACTATAATTGTGCCATCGTGACTGTGCCTTTAAACACATTAGTATAAGATGTCATGGTCTAGCAGTGTTATGTAAAGTCTAAAGAGTACTTTGCCAAAGCCTTCTGTTGCCTTGAAAAGGGTGTCTGTCACCATCGCCCAACCTGGGTGCCTGGGGGAGGCACAGGTGTTTGCTATGCAGCTGGAGTACATCGGGAAGGTTCTAAAGTTGTTAAGTGCAAGCTGCAAGATTCTAAGATTAATTGTGCTTCACTTTCCAGTGAGATTAGTGTATTATAAATCATAGAGGCATATCCCATCAATCTGGCGCCGGGATGCAGAGAACATGATAACCCCTAGCTCAGCAGAAACATACCTTCCATCCATTACTGCATCTCCCCTAGAATAAACCATGCGCTCCTCAGAAAGAGCCAGGGCAACGGACAGCATTTTAAAGACACCTCAGAGGCAACATGGCTTCTCTTCCAAGTGGGAAAACATTTCTATGGCTTCTTGTGGACTTGAGACAAGCAGGTTCAGTGACGTGTTTCCTGGGTACTTAGTATCATTTCTAAGATGAGTTCTCTGTGGGGGTACAAAAAAAATACATGATCCTCGCTTTCAATAAGCCGACTGTTTAGTTGGTGAAAAAAAAAAAAGACATATTAATCCCAACAATAGCTGTCCTTTACATAGCAATTCCTATAAACACAAATACCAATAGAATATATTTAGAGATTATGCCCAGAACATACTTCAAAACAAACACTGTCAGATGAGGCTGGGATACTCCGGATGGTCCCTGCAGAAGGAAATCAGAGCTGGGTCTCAGGGGTGGGCATTAGAGAAGCGAGACAGTATGGATTGCATGTGAGATGTGAGGTGAAACAGGCAGTGAGCAAACTCCTGGAAAGAGGCTCGGAATCACCCAGCAGAACCACAGAGTGGGAGGGTATCTCAAGCCATATACTCTGGATCTCTCATGCTCCCTTGGTCATCAGGGCCAGTGCTGCCCTCTTTTGGGTCACCCCAACTAGCAGAAGATAATTACATTAGGGTCATCTCACTGGGATGGGGGCAGTGGCTAGGTAGGGCACGCTGAGAAGGTCATTTGGCTAGAGTGTGCCAGCTAGGTTGTGAGGGTACATGCTGCTAGGGCCAGGGGCACAATTTTTTTTTTTTTGGTAAGGAGATGAAACAAACTTCCCTCCCCCCCTTAAAAGTTGTACTTTATTTATTTGGGGTGAGATCGTGTGTTTTGAAGTGCATGGGGGGCCAGAGTACAATGTTCTTGAGTTAATTCTCTCCTATCCTGTGAATGAACACAGGTTGTCAGGCTTGATGGCAAGTGCTTTAATCCACGGAGCTGTCTCATTGGTCCTTTCCCCTTTGTCGCTTATGAGACATTACCATCCCACCCCTGTTACTTTCCGTTCATCCTCTCCCTTGGTGCCAAGCCTTACTTCTGTTAGTTATAACCCTGTGGCCCCACAGTGCTTGTTCAGCGTCACGTGCTAACCCATTACACAGGCATTTGGTGAGTTTCCCTATGCATCCGCAGAAAACACACACTTCCTGTCATTGCTACTAAACAATTATGGTAGGCATGACAAGCGCCCCATGCGGTTATTGTTTGAATATGAAATGCTCCTCACAAGATCGTGTGCTAAAGCCTAGGTCCTTAGTCAGTCGCCCTTACTTTGGGAACTTCTGGAAACTTCTAGGAGGTGGGTGACTTGCCATGGGAAATAGGTCACCAAGGCTGGGTCTTATAAGGCATCTCATTCCTGGTGTGTCCCTTTGGTCTATATCTGTTTTCCATCAGGTATACTCCAGTACACTGTAATTTTCTACCCCAAGAACAAAAGCCCAAATGAACGGAGACTGACCCCTTTGAAACTGTGAGCCAAAATATACTTTCCTTCCTTCCGTTGTTTCTATTAGATGTTTGGCCACAGTGATTCTAAAGTAACTAATGCATGTGCTTATTGCTAGGTGGGTGAAAGAAGTGACCCATAAGATGAGATCCCAGGATGTCCCCAGACCTTCCTGAGTTTGTAAGAGTTCCCTATCTGATCCAAGGGTTAGACCACTCAAGTCAGGCACTTGAAGGCTGTTGGTTGTTTTCCAAATAGGAATTGAGGCTATTTATTCAGTCAGTAGCTATCCCTTGAGCTGTGCTCCAAGCTGAGGGGTTTAAGCTGTGTACTGAATAGAAAAAGTACCCACTGATATGGGACTGCATTCTAACCTGGAGGAGCAGGCAGCACCTAAAGATGAGCAGATACAGACCATGTTAGATGCGTCCTCCCTTGGAGCGCGTGGCCTGGTAGGATTCAAGTCCACAGGAGGATCTCATTGGGATGGAGTGTGACCAGGTAGACGCTGACAAGATCACTTGGCTAGACTGTCCCAAACTGTATTTAACTCATAACCGCATCTTTGGTCCTTGTTCTAGGTCATCCTGTAGGCCTCATTTTGGGGAAGCAGAGTGAGGTGATAGAATACGTTTAAGCTGATCAAGCACATATTCTTTCTTGTGCTTGTGAGGGAGCAGTGCTTAAAACAGTGTGGCCCAGGCGATGGTGGAACAAGAACTGATGGACAGAAGGAGCGAGCCATGTGGCTTTCTGTGTTGGAGGTAGGGCCCTAGGCAGAGGAAGAAACCAGAGCGAAGTCTTTCTGTAGGAGATGTGACAAGTATGTTCGAGGCCTGATGACCAGGACTCAAGGAGAGAGCACAGTTGATGATGTTGTGTCAGTTATCTGTGGCCTTTCTCTTGGCAAGCTTTCCATTTAGAAGGATCTCTTTGGCTGTTGTGGAGACCTGTTCCTGATGGGGCCACAGGGTGAACAGAAGATCAGTTAGAGGGCTTGTAACATAGTTCAGGCAGGAGGTGACAGGATGGAAGAGAGAATGTTTGGAATCTGTATGTGTTTGGAACAGGATGGGAAGATGTGCTCATGGTTTGGGTGGGGCGTAAGAGAGTGAAAGGCTCCACGGTGACCTACAGGGCTTTGGTTTGACTCACTGGGAAGGCTGCTTTGCAGTTCATCATGCAGGAATGAATCTCAAGGGGAGATTTTGGGGGACCTGATACTCCAAGACACGAGCCAGGTTGTGATTCCCAAGGGAGCGAGTCTAGAGAGAGAAGGTTCAAAGTCTTAAAGCTTCTGGAAATCTTTCATTTCAAGGATCTTATAAAGACCAATGAGGAAAAGCCAAGGGGGGGGGGGGGGGGGGGCAAGCCATGTGCTCTGCCCTGGAGGCCAAGAACGTGATTCCAGGAGGAGGTGATGACACCTCTGAGAGGCCAGTGGAGGTGAAGAATGGGGTTCCCCCAAACCTACCATGGCAGAATTATGGAGCGGTGGAGAAAAGGCCTACTGGAGCATGAGGACAGCTGTGAGGTTCACCCTTTTCATGGAGTTTTGCCACAAAAGGGATTAGAGGAATGAAGGCATAGCCGGTAGGAAAAGTGGGACCAAAGGGGAGGGTAGTTCTAACATGAGAAAAATGCCATGTTTGTGGAGACAGAGCCAACAGAGAGAGAAAATAATGATGTAAAAGAGAGGGACAGCTACAGAGATGGTGAGGTGTGACTGCACGGAAGAAGCCTACACCAGGAGGCCAGGTGTGGTTGGTCTGGCAGTACACAGTACTTGACTTTTCTTTTCTTTTCTTTTTTCTTTATTAATTACACTTTATTCACTTTGTATCCCCCCTGTGGATCCCTCCCTCCTCCTATCCCAATCCCTCCCTTCCTCCACCCTCTGCATGCATGCCCCTCCCCAAGTCCACTGATAGGGGAGGACTTCTTTTCCTTCCTTCTGATCCTAGTCAATTAGGTCTCATCAGGAGTGGCTGCATAGTCTTCTTCTGTGGCCTGGTAATGCTGCTTCTTCCTCAGGGGGAGGTAATTAAAGAGCAGGCCAATCAGTTCATGTCAGAGACAGTCCCTGTTCCTATCACAATGGAACTCACTTGGATACTGAACTACCATGGGCTACATCTGTGCAGGGGTCTTAGGTTATCTCCATGCATAGTCCTTGGTTGGAATATCAGTCTCAGGAAAGACCCCTGTGCTCAGATTTTTTGGTTCTGTTGCTCTCCTTGTGGCGTTCCTGTCCTCTCCAGATCTTACTGTTTCCCACTTCTTTCCTAAGATTCCCTGCACTCTGCCCAAAGGTTGCCCATAAGTCTCAGCATCTGCATTGATAGTCTGCAGGGCAGAGCTTTATCAGAGGCCCTCTGTGTCAGGCTCCTGACTTGTTCCCTCTTTTCTCCTTCTTCTGATGTCCAGCCTCTTTGCCTTTCTGGATAGGAACTGAGCATTTTAGCAAGAGTCCTCCCTCTTGATTAGTTTCTTTAGGTGTACAGATTTTAGTAGGTTTATCCTATATTATATGTCTATATGAGTGAGTATATACCATGTGCATCTTTCTGCTTCTGGGATAGCTCACTCAGGATGATCTTTTCCAGATCCCACCATTTACCTGCAAATATCATGATTTCCTTGTGTTTTATTGCTGAGTAATATTCCATTGTGCGTGACTTTTCTTATGATAGTTTGGAATGTCTCAGCCGAGTGTGAGAACAGAGGTGGTTAGGGATAGGGAAGAAGGTGTGGGGTGTGAGCTGTGAATGTGGGGTAGCACCGAGGAACTTTTGAAATCGAAGTGTGCCCGGATAGCATGCATTTATTTGGGTGTCAGTCTCATGTCCAGACTCAAGCTCTACGTCCAGCAGGTGGCCTTTGGCCATAGCTTTGCAAACCAGGCACAGGCTCAGGGAACCTTCCGTGGATATGTAGGACCCCAGATGATGGCTATGTGTGGTCACCACAGGCCGTCTCTATCCTTCAGCTATCAGTGAAGCATTCAGGAAGGTGATATCAAAGATGCACATACATTGGAAGTATTTTAAAGATCAACACAGAAGGACTTGGGGAAGAGGTGCATTGGCTGACGTATCAGAACCTCTCATGCGTAGGAAGTAGCCAAGTGAGGATGAAGGGATGGGCCTGGAAGTTCAGATGTGTGCTGGTTAGCTTTTGACACCTTGATATACATTAGAGACACTTGGAAAGAGAGAACTTCAATTGAGGAGTTGCTTCTATCAGATTGTCCTCTGGGGTACTTACTTGATTGCTAGGAGAACCTAGCCCACTCGTGGGCAGTGCCAATCCTGGGAAGGGGGTCCTGGCTTGTATATAAAGGTAGCCGAAAAAGACAGAAAACAAATGAGCTAGTAAGCAGCATTCCTCCACGGTCTCTAATTCAGTTCCCATCTCCGGATTCTTATCTCACCTTTCCTTGATGATGGACTGCAACCTGGAAGCCAAATTAGCCCTTTCTTCCCCCAAAGTTGCCTTCATTCAGTGTTTTTATCATGGCAACAGAGAAGCAAACTACAATAGTCGGCTATTTTTCCTATAGCTGTGACAAATACATGACAAAACCAACTTAAGGAAGTAAGGGTAGAGGGAAAGTCAAGGCAGCAAGTATGTAAGGAGAATGGTCACATCGCGTCCATGCTCTGGAAGCAGAGACAGATGAATTCTGGTGATTCCTTAGCTTCTCCACTCAGTCCGGGACCCTAGCCCATGTAATAAAACTATCCAAATTTAAGATGGATCCTCTCATCTCCAGTAACCCAATCTAGAAACTCCCTCACAGACATGCTCAGAAGTTTGTCTCCTTAGCAATTATAGATCCTGCAAAATGGATGCTATTAATGGGCACAAAGTTGTCTTGGAGAGCTGTTCTTATTGTCCCCATCTTGCTATGCAGCCATTAGCCTTTAGGTCTTTAATCCTGCTGGCTTTCCTGCCTGGAATGCCTTCCCTCCTTCAGAGGCACCAGCTACACAGTTCTGGGAAGTGCCAGTCCATTGTATTTTATGTTCTCATCTTGAGTTGGCTCAACTTCTGGCTCATCTCTGACAGCCCTCTTTTCTGCTGTAAGCTGCACTCACCACCCTTTCCTGAATTCCTCTAATATCTAAAGGGAGATGTTGCAGTTACCTAATATAAATTCACTAAACTGAGTTAAATGGTACATGTTAAATAATTATTGTTTATCCGAAATTCACATTTAATTAGTACCTTGCATTTTTATCTGCAAACTCTGTAGTTGGATACTCAGGGGAATGGACCTTGCTTTCTACAATCAGTTCAAACCTATACTTAGGTCTTGAGCCAGGCAGGAACATGGAAGAGCGTTGCCAGAGTTTCAGCGTGGTTAGACTCTAGTGTTTTGCAATTATGACAGCCAGCCAAGAGCTCTTTTAATTCAGCACATATGAAAAATTTGTGGTGCGTTTCCACTGAATGCTATAATTTTCAACTTCAGTGATGTGTGCGGATAGAGGCTCATTATCTTCCCAAAGCTTAGGACATCTGAAAGTCTTCATTAAGGCTCATCCACCTATCAGGAGTTTGGCGCCTGCTGCTAATACTGTCGTCATTATCATTGTCCATTGCTTTGACCGGAACTGGCAGCTTCAGGCAGAGGGGAGTGACACAATGGATGGTAAGGGTGTGTATGCTGGCTGGACCATTTATTAGTTGTGTGGTCTTGGGAAGCTGTGCATTCTCTCTGTCCCATCTGTGGGTAATGATATTTACTTCAACGAGGTCAGTGAGGAGGTTAAAGAGTTAAAATATGAAGTTTTTAGAAAAGTTGGGCACATGGCAAATGTTAGCTAACATAAGTAGAATCAAGACAGGGTTTCCTGTGTAGCCTTGGCTGTCCTGAAACTCACTCTGTAGTCCAGGCTGGCCTCAAACTCAAAGATCTGCTTACCTCTGCCTCCCTGCTGAGAGGTGGGATTAAAGGCTTGTGACACCACCACCTGGCAATAATAATAACAACAACAACAACAATAATAATAACAATAATAAATAAATTGGTGTTTTTGAGGCAGGCTTTCTCTGCATCCTAGAACTCTCTCTGTAGGCCAGGTTGGCCTACAACTTACAGAGATCCTCTGCCTCTGCCTCTGCCTCTCAAGTGATGGGATTAGAGGTGTGCACTACTCTAACTGGCTAGAATTAACATTTTTAATATACTATTTTATTAATTCTTTGAGAATGTCATACAATGTGCTTTGATCATATTTTCAGCCACACTCCTCCCCAACTCCTTCCAGATCTTCCTACTCTCACCCTCTCCTCCCCTTCTTAACCCCATGTCCTCTTTCCCTTTTATAACCCAATGAGTCCATTTTGTGTTGCCCATTTAGCATAACTAGTCGACCTTGGATTCAAGTTTGAGAACATCAGATTTTAAAGTCCATGCTCGAAGTGCATCAACATGTTTCTCATCTTAAAAAGCTAGCGAGAAGAGGTATTTGGTGGTTTATTCACTTAGTTGACTGTGCATAGGCATAGAGGTGAACAACACAGGCTCTGTCTGTCCTTAGGAGGGGCACCGTCTCACACAGATGGGGGCTAGAGGAAGTGATGAGTGTTATATAGAGGAAGCATGCAGATAGCACGCAAGGGAAGATCAACGGTGTCTCAGAATGGGACACAGCATCAGAGAGGAAATGACATTCTGTAGAGTCATGTGGCCAAAGACTTCTGGGTAAGGTTTTTCAACTCATCACTCTGCTGTCATTTCAAAGGAAAGGAGGAAACATGTAACTCTGAGATTTTAGCAGATGCAAAGTACTGTGCGATCTATAGGAATGGTTGGCTTGTTGGCAGCCATGTGATCTCTATTATAATACAAGGAAATCCAGGCTCTGAGCAGTCAAAGCTTGCAGAAAGTAGAGAGGTTGCCTTTGTTCATTGAATTCACTCTTCTGTTTATTAACTTGGAAATTTGTTCAAGTAGCACCCACACTGTATCAGGCAATGTCCTTGGTGTCAAACAACCAATCATATTGCCTTGGTTTCCAATAGAGGCTCGAGGTGAAATAGAGTTGGATTTTATGAGGATTGACATAGGGGCAAAGCAGAGTTCTGGAAAGGGGAAGTGGGTCTTCATGCTGACTCAGACCATGGTGTCTCAGTGTTGTGCAGAAGGCTTCCTGGGTAGGTTGGTGCACAACATTTTATGGTGGGAACATGACGGAAGTCTTGGACATCAGGAGAGTTGTGTGGAGTTTGGGGGCAGTGTACTGAGACCCTCCTACCTTTTTGGCTTCTCAGTTGGGCAGTTTTACATCCCTTTTGTTCCTAGAGGTGTATCCTTGCCACTCCTTCAGCGTAACTGTCTTGTCCGACTTAAAATTTTCTAATCATAAGTTGAAAAATTCAATCCATATTGTTTTCAATGTAAGACTTCTGATCACAAACCCTGGAAACAGATCTTGTCTAATGTCATCAATTTGTAGAGGACTCTTATTGAAATATATGCATCAAATGTTTCATTTTCTCCCCTCTCCCTTGTTCTCAAACTTTAGTGTTCATATGCTCACCAGGAGATCTTTCATAATCTGAAGCATGTAGAGCCAGAGGTATGGGCCAGGGGAGAGAGTCTACTTTTCTCACAAGCTAAAGCTGCAGTTGTACAGATCACGCTCAGAGTAGTGAGGAATCTGCTTGGGAGTCCCTCATAAATACCACCATTGTTGTATTCTGTACCATTTTTCATGACTGAAAGTTCTAAGTTCTTTGGGAAGTCACAGCATGTTTTTGTTCATAATTTAAGAAAAAAAAAACACCTCAGTCTCAAATCTAGTGTGGATTACTGTTGCCCCACCATACACTCTTGGGTGTATGGTCTGGCTCTGAGATACATCCATACCTACTTCTCCATATATGCCTCATTAGGGATGTTGGAACAGAAGTAGAGATTGAGGAGGTAAAGGTTTCCTTTCTAGTCTCCTGCATACCACTCATGGGAAGGGTCACAGACTCCATTCTGATTCAGGCTGGCTTCTTTGCTGGCTTTTCCCACAAGGTATAGTGTAGAGCTTTGTAGCAGCATTCACTGAGACCTCCTCGTCTTTTAGGGACTCTTCAGAGAGCAGCTCTATGTCACTTTGGTCCTTGGAGGTCTATCTTCGTCTCCCTTTACCAGGCTGGCTAACCTCTCCCATGGCCCTGGGATTATCTGCCCTATTTTCAAGGCACTAGTCTCTGGGAGCTGGATCATGGTTGCAGGGAATTCTTAATTCTTTCATTCATGCAGAAACTGCTCCAAGAGGAAGTGCAATGCTTGGCACCTTGCTCCAGGGCACCGGGCATCCAGTGCAGCCTTCCAGAGCTAGGTGGAAAGGTGGCAAACGCATCTCACGATGCCTTCTTCATCTGTCTTACACTAGTCTTGGATTCTAGTCTCTGGAATTCACCCTGCAGTTCAGCAGCCAGGAAAGAGCTAATCAAGGAAGAGTTTTTGACATCCCAGTGATCTCTGGGTTGCCAGTTGGTCCCTCCAGGATACAATACTGTGCTTGTCACCTTGGTCGCTCAACTGGAAACCCTCATATATTTATCTGGAGAGGTCACAAACCTAGGCATTGCAACACAGAGAGATCTTTGTATTTGTGAAACGTCACAATTAATATTTCATGGAGAAAGGATTAATAAAACATCATGCAATTAGCCGATTCCCTTCAGCAATCTCATCTCATTAGAGGTGGTGGGAGGCAGCCAACAGACCTCTGGAGTGATCTCCTCGTTGGACTCTGACTTATGAGTGACACTGCTGATTTGGGGGATATAACAGCCCCTCAACCTGCCTTATTTGGTGAAGCATTTTTTTCCTGTAAATGGTGAGATAAATGGGGCCAGGTCTCAGTGGGATAACTTTTGGCAGCCACACCTTTATCTACATCTCTAGCATTTCCTCTTTATTTATTCACTTGTTATTCTATTCATTTTATTGGCTTCTACATGCTAGGTGCTGCGCTATTGGGTAAGAACAGCGGTCTCTATTGCCAAACCCCTACTGGTTCCCATCAAGTACTTCTGTTCCCTTGCAAGCTTCCCTGATTCCCTCTTCTCAGGTTCTACACCCTGAATACATGGGCAGGTGCATTTTGCTCTCTGTGACTCCCTTCCAGCTTCCTCTCCCTGTGTCTTAAAGCTGTGCTAATGGACTTCTTTGCTCTTCCACTCTTCACTGGGAACAGCATGGCAAAGCGAAGGGTGGAGCCACTGAAACCATCTCAAAGCTTTCTTGGCTGAGCTAAGAGGAATCACTTGACTTTAGTCTTTCTCACCAAGGCCTTTCTGTTTCTGTTTCTGTCACATCTTCTCTGGAGTATACTGGTTAGAGGGGGAAAATGGATCCTCCTTTGAGTCTCAGGCCTTATGGAAGCTAGCAAGTGGTCTTGGGCAGGGAGCTTCCTCATCTCTCCAAGCCTTACTTCCCTGTCCTATGAATGCAAACAATAGAGCTCATTGCAGAAGTTGCACTAGGATTCATGAAACACTTTATAAAAAGAAAAGTTATGATTATGACAAATTGGGTCGGGCTGTGTGGTACCTGACACCGGAAGTGCTGGCCCATAAATGGCTCCTAGAGGATAGGTCTTTCCTGCCCATGCAGGCCACCAGCAGTTTTATTATCACATGCTGTCATCTCTCAGTGGTGGCTGTTTTTGTCTGATACCTTTTCTGCTTCCTGTCTGATGTAAGACTTTGGCTCGGTCTGGAATGGGCATGTTGACATGGCCCCAAGACCACCAGAAACAGAACTCACAGCACATTCTGATTTCCTTCAGACTAAATTAGCCCTCCCCCTTGTGAGAAGCCCAATTAGACATATGGGACTGAGCCACTCTTGGCAGCTTGACAGTCTGTCTATTGCCGGGTCACCTCCTCTGAGCTCCTCAGGGCTAGAAGAAAAAAAGAGGATCTTAGTGACAATGTCTTCAGAGTCAAAGTGACAGGTGAGGGGATGCTTTGTCAGTTTTGTCTGATCAATCCATAAAGATAATCTTGACTGTGCTATGATACTCTAAAATAAATGGATTAGGAAAGAGCAGTAAGCTGCTCACCAGCCTACCTCATGTCTATGGACCACAGGAAGAGGGAAAGCGGGGAGACGTAAGGAAGGTGGATCTGATTGGAATCAGATTGTGGTGGCCGAGCATGAAGATGGAATTTGGAAACCAGTATAGCTGGTGGTTGGTATCACCTGACAGGTTTAACCAGAGATGCGATTCAGTTAGATGTTTCCTTTTATGGGGATGGTAATCATAACGGATGCCCTGGTGCCTTGCCAAATCCCCTTTTCATGTTGATGCCCCACTCCCAGCTGCTGAGTTTGCTGCTATCAGCTCACAGCTGTTCTACACTTCAAGGCATAGTCTTTGATTAAATTGTCTTTAATCTGTTCTACTGAAAAGCAATGTCCTCTCCTACCTAAAGTCAACAGCTAGTAATCACAGGCAGGCTGATCTACTATACCTACAGTGAGACCAGCTCTGGGAGGATTAGTACTCCTTGGCAACCACATTTACCCAAGATCCTTGATCAGTTCCCTCCTCTGCTCCATCTTGCTTCCCTCCTTTTCTTTAGATGAGTGGTTCTCAACCCATGAGTTGGTGACCCCTTTGGCAAACCTCCAGCTCTAAAAATATTTATGTTATGATTCATAAAAACAGCAGCAAGATGAAAAGTTATAAAGCAGCAGTGAAAATAATGTTATGGTTGGGGGTCACCCCAGCACGAGGAGCTGTGGTGAAGGGAGGGTTGAGAGCCACTGCTTTAGAGCATTCCTCTAAGAATCTGTATGAAGAAGATCCTCATGCTGTGCTTGTATCTCCAGGAGAACCAAACTAAGATAGTAATTTTGCACAGACGTGTGGGAATCTAATGCTAAGGAGGTGGGTGGAATTTCTGGCATGAATCAGGCATATGTTGACAAGGCTGTTGGCCTGGGGAAGAGGTGGTAGGAAAACAGAGGAGGAGAGATGCCAGATCTGCCAGGCTACAGAGCTACCAGGATCCCATACCTGGCTGGATGAGGGGGTGGATGGACATAGCTCAAGTTGGAGCGAGCAAGAAAACAGGTGATGATGTATCTGGTCATTTGAAAGAGTTTCCGGTGTTTCTTTTTCTGTCTCTTTTTTTCCCTTCTTCACGTTCCCCCTTTTATTGAAGTTAGATTATTTTCTCACATAATATATTATCTGATTATAGTTTCCCTTCCCTATACTCTTCCCAATTCCTCCCCACCTCTTCTTGCCTCTGGGCCCACTCCCTTTCTGTCTCTCATTAAAAAAGAATGGGCTTCTAAGAGATAACAACTAAACATGAAGATAATAAGGCAAAGCAAAAACTATCATATTGAAGTTGGATATGGCAACCCAACAGAAGGAAGAGAGTCCCAACAGCAGGCACAAAAGTCTCACAGTCAGGGGTCTCATAAGAATATTAAGATAATAGCTATAATATAGATGCAGAGGGCCTGGGGTAGACCGATGTAGGCCCTGTGCTCACTGGTTCAGTCTCTGTGAGCTCATATGCTTCTTGATTAGTTGAAATCAGAGGGCCTTGTTCTCCTGTTCTCCCCCACCCTCTCTGACTTTTACAATCTTTCCGCCTCCTCTTCCATGTGATACCTTGAGCTCCGAAAGGAGGGATTTGATGGAGACCTCACTTTTTAGACTCACTATCCATATAAAGTGGGTCTCTACATGTATTTCCATCAGAGAGGAAGCCTCTCTGGAGATGACTGGGTAAGGCACTGATCTCTGAGTATAGCAGAATATGATACTTTTTTTTTTTTTTTTTTTTGGTCTGGTAGTGTTTGATTTTACCCTGTGTCTCTGGGCTAGCTAGTCTCTGGTTCTTGGCTGCTCAAGCAGTGTTGGGTATGGATTTCTTCTTATGGGGTGGGCCTTAGGTCAAATCAGACATCGTTTGGCTACTCCCAAAAGTTCTGTGCCACCATTGCCCTAGCAAATTTTGTAGGCAGGACAGAGTATAGGTTTACATTTCTCTTTTGTTAGCCTGCAGCGTACCTTCCTGCACCAGAGCCACTAGAGCATGGGGGTGAAGACTCCATGAAGGTGCCAGCCTGACTTCTCCATGTTCAATGAGCTGTGTGGGCATTGTCCTCAGCAGTGAGGCCCTGCTGTCATTTCAAAGAGAACAACCCTTTGTGTTCGCACCCTGGGTTGTTCGGGAATTCCCCCAGGACTCCCTTGGCCAATAACTCAATTGAATGCCACCCAGTTCCTCCACTGGAAGCCTTCCCTGGCAACAAGAGATGCCTAGTCGAGACTCTATATCTCTCATTATTAGCAATCCTCATTAAGATAATCTTCACAGAGTCTAGGAAGTTTCCACTGTATTAGGTTTCTACACTACCCTGCCCCCCAAACGCCCCAATTCTAGCTCTCTCTCTCCACACTCTCTCCCCCACCCCCATATTATCTCTGCACTGCTTCCATCCCCACCTGCCCGAGTCTGTCCATAAAATCTATTTCCTCTTCTCAGGGAGATCCATGTATTCCTGCCTAGACTTCTCCCTCTTCACCTAACCTCTCTGGTTCTACAGACTGTAGGTTGGTTATCGTTTATTTAACAGCTAATATACACTTATAAGTGAATGCCATATTTGTCTTTCCGGGTCTGGGTTACCTCGCCCAGGATGACTTTTTCTAGTTCCATCGATTTGCCTGCAAATTTCATGATGTCATTGTTTTTTAACAGCTGAGTAAATATTCCATTGTCTGAATGTACCACATTTTCTTTATCTGTTTTTTTTTCTATTATGCAATATTTATGTTGTTTCCAGTTTCTGGCTGTTATGAATAAAGCCACAATGACCATGGTTGAACAAGTGTCCTTTGGGTATATGTGCAAGAATGGTATATCTGGATCTTGAAGTAGATCGATTCCCAATTGGCTAGGAGGAACCAATATATTGATTTCTGTAGTAGCTGTACAAGTTTGCACTCCCACCAACCATGGAGGAGTGTTTCTCTTCCTCCACATCCTCACCAGCATGAGCTGCCACTATGTTATTGATCTTAGCCATTCTAACAGGTGTAAGATGAAGCCTCAAAGTAGATTTGATTTGCATTTCCCTGATACCTAAGGATTTCTTTAAGTGTTTTTCAGCCATTTGGGTTTGCTTTATTGAGGTTCTCTGTTTAGGTCTGTATTGCATTTTAAAATCGGATTTTTTGATATCTAGTTTCTTGAGTTCTTTATATATTTTGGGTATTAGTTCTCTATCATGTGTGGAGTTGGTGAAAATATTTTCCCCTTCAGTAGGTTGCAGATTTGTCTGATTGATGGTGTCCATTGCCTTACAGTTTTTCAGTTTCACGAGGTTCCTGTCTTAGCCAGGGTTTCTATCTGTGATGAAACACCATGACCAAAGCAATTTGTGGAGAAAAGGGTGTATTTAGCTTATACTTCAATATTGTTGTTCACCACCAAAGGGAGTAAAAATAGGAACTCAAGCAGGGCAAGAACCTGGAGGCAAGAGCTGATGCAGAGGCCATGGATTGGGGGTTGCTCCCTGGCTTGCTAATGCTGGTTTGCACAGCCTGCTTTCTTACAGAACCCAGGACCACCAGCCCAGGGATGGTACAATCCGCAGTAGGCTGAGCTCTCCCCAACCAGTCACTAAGAAAATACCCTACGGCTGGAGCTCATGGAAGCATTCCTCAACTGAGGCTCCTTCTTCTCTGGTGACTCTAGCTGTGTCAAGTTGACACCCCAAACCAGCCAGAACAGTCCCACTCAGTAGTCGTTGGTCTTAGTGCCTGTAACGTCAGTGCTCTGCTTAGAAAGTTGTCTCCTGCGCCAATGCGTTCGAGGCTATTTGAACTTTCTCTTCTGTCAAGGGTCAGTGCAACTGATCTTACATTGAGGTCTTTGATCCACGTGGGCTTGAGTTTTGTGTAGGGTGATAAGTATTTGTTTTCTTTTACATGCAGACATCCATTTTGACAAGTACATTTGTGGAAGATGATTTTTTTTTTTTCTCCAGTGTGTATTTCTGGCTTCTTTAGCAAAAATCACAAGTCCATGTGTGTGTGAATTTATGTCTGGGTCTTCTAATGTGTCTGTTTTTAGTCCAATACCATGTGGTTTTTATTACCATATCTCTGTAGTACAACTTGAAGTCAGGACTGGTGACACTTCCGGCACTCTTTTATTGTTCAGGATCATTTTAACTATCCTATTTTTTTTTTGTTTTGTTTTTTTCATATGAGGTTGAGAATTGTCCTTTCAGTGTTTGTAAGGAACAGTGTTGGGGTTTTGACGCGTGTTGCACTGAATCTGTAGATAGATTTGGGCAGGATGGGGCATCTCCACTATGTTAATCCCACTGATCCATGATCATGAGAGACTTTCCATGTTCTGAAATCATTTTCAATTTCTTTCTTCTAAGACTTGAAGTTTTTATTACACAAGTCTCTCACTTGCTTGGTTAGAATTACCTCAAGAAGTTTTATTTTATTTGAGGCTATTGTGAAAGATGTTGTCTCCCTAACTTTTTTCCTCAGTCCATTTGTCATTTGTATATAGGAAGGCTACTGATTTTTTTTTCTTTGAGATAATATATTGTATCCAGCTACTTTGCTGAAGGTGATTATTAGCTATAGGAGTTCCCTAGTGGGATTTTTAGGGTCACTTAAGTATACTATATTTTTATTTGAAAATAATGATGCTTTGACTTCTTCCTTTCCAATTTTGTTGAAAATATTTTCTGGGATTTGAACTGGAATTCTTCTACTTCCTCTATTCCTATTATTCTTACATTTGGACTTCTCATAGTATCCAGGATTTCCTGGATGTTTTGTGTTTTTTAGCTTTACCATTTTCTTTGACTGATGCATCCATTTTTCTACTATATTTTCAATGTCTGAGACTCTCTCTTCCACTTGTTGCATTCTGTTGGTGAAGTTTGCTTATGTCCTTCCCTGTTTGAATTTCTAAATTTTTTAAAAATTTTTTATTAATTACACTTTATTCATTTTGTATCCCCCCATAAGCCCCTCCCTCCTCCCCTTCCAATTTCACCCTCCCTCCCCTTTCTGCATGCATGCCACTCCCCAAGTCCGCTGATAGGGGAGGTTCTCCTCTCCTTTCTGATCTTAGTCTATCAGTTCTCATCAAAAGTGGATGCATTGTCCTCTACCGTGGCCTGGTAAGGCTGCTCCCCCCTCAGGGGGAGGTGATCAAAGAGCAGGCCAATCAAATTATGTCAGAGGCAGTCCCTCTTCCCATTACTATGTAACCCACTTGGACACTGAACTGCCATGGGCTACATCTGTGCAGGGTTTCTAGGTTATCTCCACGAATAGTCCTTGGTTGGAGTATGAGTCTCTGGGAAGTTCCCTGTATTCAAATTATCTTGTTCTGTTGCTCTGCTTGTGGAATTTCTAAATTTTTAATTTCCAGATTTCCCTTTTTTTTTTTTAATTGCTTCTATTTCCATTTTCAGGTCTTGAATGGTTTCATTCATTTCCTTTAACTTTGTTTGTGTTTGTGTGTGTGTGTGTTTAAAATTTCTTTAAGGGATTTGTTAATTTCTTTCAATTTTTGTCTGTGCTTTTCTGGATTTCTTTAAGGGATTTCTTAATTTCCCCTCTGACCTTCATATAGTTGGTTTTAGGGTCTTTTTCTTGCGCTTCATCCGTGTTGGACTTTTCAGAGCCCGCTGTTGTAGGATAGCCGGGCTACAGTGGAGACGACTACCCTGCTTGTTGTTTCGCTCTTACACTGGTGTCTCGTCATCCGGGTTCGGGATGGTTACAGGTCTAGATGCAGATTTCCAGGTCTGTCTTTGTTGAGTGGGCGTTTTGTTCCTGGTTTTCTGTTTCCTCTCTGGATTTTTGGCAAGTGTGATGGCTGTGTGTGTTGCCTGTTTTTTTTTGGCCTGTCCAGCTGGTGGTGTGTTCACAGGCGATGCCCGCTGGTGTTGGAGGCTGGGATACTTGGATGAGCCGGGGGAAGGAATATTGGAGAAGATCTTTGTGATCCCTTGAGGATGGGGTCAGAGAGGAAAGGAGAGCACAGCAGATTTTTCTGCTGCAGAGCTGGGGATAAAAAATGGTGGGGGAGGGCTGGATTTCAGGAGCAGCAGGAGTGGTGTGGGCTTGCCTTCAGCCCTTGTTGCCCTTCAGTACTTGTTGCCCTGGGGAAGAAGCCCTTGGATTAGCAGGGACGCTCTGGAGCTGCGGTTGGTCTGGGATGCAGCAGTGAGTAGGGGTGGGGTGGGAGAAAGGTTTGACGGGGGAGAGCTGTGGTATTCAAGAAAGAGGAGAGATAGGCGTGTGTGGGGGAAGGCTGCCAGAGTGGGTTCTGTGTATGTTTGTGTCTGTATCCGTCTGAGTGTGGGCACATGCATTTATGTGAAGGCTTGTGTACCTGTGCATGCACGCAGAAGATGTCAGGTGTCCTCCTCCGCCACTCTTTGTCTCTCGCGCTGAGGCAAGGTGAACCAGGGCCTTGCATTTTCTGAGCTAGGGTGGATGAGCTCCAGCAATCCTGCCTCTGGCTCTCTTGAAACTCAGATGAAAGGTTACAGGCATTTGAAGGTGTGCCTGACATATTATTATGCGGGTGTTGTGATGTGAACTAGGGCCCTCATCATTGCACAGTAAGCCCTAGCCGCCCTCCCCACCCCCTTTTTTAAAGAGAGCAGTTCTAATTCACTGCAAAGTCCGAGTGGAGCTAAGAGTTTCCACGCGGAATGCCGCCTACCCACATGCATTACCAACATCTTCCACTAGAGGGAGATGTTTGTCATAATTAATGAATCCACATTGCGCTATCAAGTTCTTATCACTAACCTTCCTCGTTTACATCAGAATTCCCCAGTGTTTTATGCTCTGAGAGTCCGGACAAGTGTGTAATGATATGTGTCCACCACTACAGTACCATGCAGAGTAGTTTCACAGTCCTCCCAGTGCTCAGTGCTCCACTTGTCCCCTCCCCCAATTGTCAGTGCGACCCTTGTCTCCCCCACACCCCTCTCCTCAATGCTCTGCCTACCCCCATCTTCCCCAGTCCTCAGTGCTCTGGCCTTTCCCCCTCCACTTCCCCACCCCTGACAGCCAGGGATCTTTTTATTGTCTCTGTGGTTTGTCTTTTCCAGCATAGCATCTCATTCAATCAGTTGTGTTAGCTATCGTATTTATTCCCTCCTCTGTTTGCTTCTTTATTCTTTATTACTGTTTGTGTCTTCCGCTTTTCATTCATTTTTAGCCTTTTGTGTTTGTGTGTATGTGCATGTTTTAAAGATCCGATTTTAAAGATATTTTGCCTTACTTGTATGTAAGTGCCTGTGCGCACAGAACCGGCTTGAATCTTCTGAGTCCTGTATCCAAAGTGTGTAGTTTCTACAGCAATATGACTGACCTCCAGCCTCAGAGAGCAAGGGCAACAGCAACAGCCTAGATGGCTTTGGGAGTCTCTTGGACCACCCTGATCAAAACCTCAAATGGGTGTTTCTTATTTCTCTCTTCTTTTCCCTCTTTCTATACTGACCCCTCTTCCCCCTCTCAAACCAAAGTCCCCATATCCACCCTTTCAATTACCCCTTCATATCATGCATACCCTGCTGTTCTGTTCTCCAGACTCTTTTTCCCATGGTCCCCTTTTGGTTTCCTGCTATTTGAGATTACTCCAAGTTATATACTCATGTCTAAAGAGTTGGAGCTGGGATACACAAATAAGAGAGACCATATAGTTCTTGCCTTTCTGTTATGTTACCCCACTCAGTATAATGTCTTCTAGTTCCCTCCACTTAACCTACAAATTTCATTTTTATTTACAGCTAAACAGTATCGCACTGTACAAATGTACCACATTTCTATTGTCCGTTCTTCTGTTGAAGGACAATTAAGTTGTTTCCGTTTCCTCATTATTGTGACTAGAGCAGAAATGAACATGGCTGAGCAAGTGCCACGAGTAGCAGTGTGAGTCCTTTGGGGATATGCCAAGGGGTGGTAGAGATGGGTCCCATGGCCAATTTATCTCTAGCTTTCTGGGAGTTCTTCACACTGATTTTCTCACTGGCTCCACCAATCTGCAGCCATACCAAGAGTGAAGGAGGGTTCCCTTTTCACCACAACCTTGCCAGCATTTGTTGTCAGTTGTTCTATTGGTTTTTCTGACATTCTGACTGGGCTGATATGAAATTTCAGAGTTGCTTTAATTTGTGTTTCTCTAATTGCTAAATATGATGAATATTCTTTGAAATATTTCTTTCCCATTTTCTTTTTTCTATTGAGAACTCTATTCAAACCCGTAGTCCAGGTTTTTAATTGGGTTATTTGTTTTCTTGAATCTTTGTCTTTTGAGTTCTTCATATATACTGGATTTTAATCCTTTGTCAGATGTGTAACTGTGAGTTTTTTCTCTACTTGATTGTCTCCTTAGCAGTACAGAAGCTTTTTAATTTTATGAGGTCCTATTTTGTCAAATTTTGGCCCTTATTTCTTGGCAAGTGGAGTCCTACTCAGAAAGTTTGTTCCCACACCTGTACCATTTAGAGTTCTGCCTGTGTTTTCATCTAGCAGTTTCAGTTTATTGTTTTTGTTTTTTGTTTTTTTTTTTGAGACAGGGTTTCTCTGCAGAAGTTTCAGTTTGTTGTTGTTTGTTTTTTGAGACAGGGTTTCTCTGTGTAGCCTTGGCTGTCCTTTACTTGCTTTGTAGATCTGGCTGGCCTGGAACTCACAGAGATCCACTTATCTCTGCCTCCCCAAGTGCTGGAATTACAGGCGTGTGCCACCACCCCAGGCTACAGTTTCAGGTTTCAAATTGAGGTCTTTAATACACTTGGAGTTAGTTTTCATGCAGGGTGGTGGATATGGGTCTAATTTCACTATTCTGCATTTTGATATCTATCCAGTTTCCCCAGCATCATTTGTTGACGATGCTGTCTTTCCTCCAGTGTATTTTTAGCTTCTTTGGCAAATGTCAGATGGCTGTAGTTACATGACCGCCTTCTTATAAACAAACCAAAAACCTTTAGTGGCTACTATAGGAGGTGTGATAAATATCACCACTAATCTAACGCCACGTTCAAATGACTTCATGCTGTTTCACAAGCATATGATTCTAAGCTCTCACTCCCGTCATTTCTGCCACTCATTTCACTTATGTACAGATGTATGTATTATGTATTGAATGGCCAGCAAGCACCATACAGGGATCACACACCCCAAGAACCAGCAGGGAGCCAATTCAACTTTAATTCCAGAGGAAAAAGGTTATATACCCCTTGGGGAATGGGTGGTTGGAACTAGGCACTTCAAGGATGCTTGATTTGCATTACGCAGCACGCGCCTATCATATGAATGGGAACACAGTACCTAATTATCATATAGGCACGGGGAGGGCAGAGCTAGCAAGGAGCTGTGTCAGAGGCCCTGTATCAAATGTGGTATATCAGAATGTCTATCCAGGCTAGGAGAACTGCTACCTCAAACAGCAGCGTTCCTGCAACACCTACGTTCTCTACTTAGCTGTGTCTGAGGGCTGTCCTCATGGTAGGACATGCCACAAGAACTTGCTGCAGGAGGCAGAGGCAGAGGCAGAGGCAGAGGCAGAGGCAGAGGCAGAGGC